>NC_052235.1:13588100-13897185 GCF_013401445.1 Tripterygium wilfordii | reverse complement strand
CTGGTTTGGGCTCCTCAGAAGTCAGAGCAGTGTTAAGGCTGAGCTCGTGGCATAGAATAATCTTTCCACCTTTAACACAAAAAAAAATAAATTTGCAGCTGGTTCCTATGGCTATCTTTGATGCTTATGGAAGGAAAGGAATAGGAGAACCTTTGACAATATAGAATCTTTTGTTTAGAATATTTGTTCTAATTTAAAGCTTTGGCGCTCTTGTAACAATCTTTTTGATGCTATATGTATTGCCTCCTTGTAACTTTGGTGCACCTACTTGGTGCCTTATGAATAAAATTATCTTCCAATCAAAAAAGAAGAAGATACAAATTGAATGTCTATCAGTAGACAATAATTAATCGCCTGCTGCACATGTCATATTTTCTGTATAATTCCTTCGTGTCGTTTTTTAATCATTTATAATGTTGCATCAGATGATGTGAACCAGGATATTGAGTCAATCCTGATTGTCTTTTTTGATGCTACTGAAAAGAATAAAAGAAATTTGGAGAGTACAAATACACTGCAAGAGAAGAACATTGCCTTGATCTTCTGGCCAAAAACAGACTTCTTAATGAAAATGTTCACCTAGGACTTCTTTAGAATTTTTTGAGTTGCTTAAATTCTTAAGATTTAATCAATCTTCTTAAGTACTTATCAATGAAATCTAGTTTTTCTGAATGGATGTCATTCAGCATGTACTAAAACTCGCATAGCAGGAATACAAAATTATTTTGGTGGTTCCATACATGGCTTCTTCATAATGATGGTTGCTGAAAGGAGAACTGAAAACTCTAATGTGCTTTTCTCTTGTGTTCAGTGCTGCAGATTGGAAATTTGCTGCTGAACAGTTTGTGAAGATGCTTCCTGACAAAGTAATTGTGCACCGTGAGTGCTTTAACTCAAAGTTTTGTCCATACATGCATCGGAAGATTTCTTGATAACCAAATGATGCTATTAAAACTGAAAAAGAATTAAAAAACGAGGTGATCATGGTTCTTTAAAGCCGCTGATAATTCTAATATTGTTTTGCTGCATGAATTATTATTTTTTAATCTGAGAGTAAACTTATATGTTAAAGCTCGGTGCATTTTCTTAACAAAGAATTCAGGTTGATCAAAGCTGGAGGCTGCATGAATGCATGATTGCTAATTTGTTTGTTGCGTAGATCACCTGTTTGTTGCTGCTCAATTAAAGCCCAGTTGACGGGGGACAACAGTAATGAGCCTCTTTGATGGTTGAATTGGGGTGTTTTCAGTGGCAAAATAAGTATAAATAGTATGGTTTCTATTGAGGTTGAGTTAGGCAAAGAGCGGTGGTGGAATGAAGTGAAAAAATATGAAATTTAAGGCTGTGTTCTCAACTTCTCATGCAGTTAACAGTACCCAAGAATGATTAATTATGAGGAAACTATTAATTATGAATAAATTGGAGATTTTTGGCCATTACAGTTGACACAATGATCGGGGATGGTTTGATCTCTAAAAGACAAGAGTTTAAGACTTCAAATAAAAATAAAAAAAAGGAAAGAGAGGAGACGCTTTATATAAATCCAGGCATCACGCGTAGGTTCCTTGGCATCACACTCAACGATGACTGTAATCCCACAATCAAAGAGAATCTCATGCTGGAGAGTTTTATAAAAAATGTCTGAGAATTTATTGAGTCATCATCATTATGTGAGAGTTTACATGCTTATTCATAGACTACTGGTAATCTTAAGTGTAACAAAATAGTAGTAAATAACTAACAACCAGTCCTGTCCTCTTCTTAATGAACTTGAAATTACAGCGGGCCTGGAAGTTCTGACTGTACTCCTATGCATCAAATCAAAAGAAAACTTAATGTAAACTTGCACAACATTTTCTTATTTAAGAAACCATAAAATAGTACTTAAAACTATGTTGTAAAGATTTTATATGTTCCCAAATAAACCTTGTCTCTAAATTTCTTTGCTCTTTGACTTTTGTCCTTCTTGGCCTTGTCATTGTTGCTAATCCTAATTGTAAATTAATATTTTTATACTTTGTAGTGAAAATGGTGTGTAAGCTTTTGTCTTTGATAACTTTGGATGCTATAATATATTGCCTCCGCACATGCCTTCAAATCATCTATAACTTCTTTTATGTGTGTGATGATCTTGCCTGTTTTTGACTTTATTTCTTCATGCAGGAAGTGAATGCAACTCTTCAAAACTAACCTTTGATGGCGTTGATTTGATGGGGCAAAGGCTAGCTGAAGAGGTACATCGATGATGACACTTTCATCCTTTATGTTTCAAGGCATAATATAATTAATTTCATTACGGCAACCATTAATTTTACAGAGAACCAATAAGTAACGCTTTCATATTAATTTTTAGACTCTTACTGATTTTTATCTGATGCAGGTATTGGCTGTTGTTAGACGTAGGCCTGAGCTGAAGAAGATCTCCTTTGTGGCTCACTCGTTAGGTGGCCTGGTTGCGAGGTATGCTATTGGGGTGTTGCATGAACATTCTCCCAATAAATATCCCTCAAGTCTTTCTGGAAAACCCTTGACTGATCGACCAAAAAGTTCATTGCAACACTTCGACCAGCCTTATGAAGCTAGAATTTCTGGATTGGAACCCATAAACTTTATAACATTCGCAACACCACATCTTGGCTCAAGGGGAAATAAGCAGGTACTTGAAAACAGTTTCACATGGTCTAGCTTTTTGAGTGGTAGTGTACATTTTACCTTCTATTTTATCACATTTGGAATAACTATAAAAGAAATGCTCAATTAAGTAGTAGTTTGTGTGTTGACTATGTGATAAGTGGAAAAAGATAAATAATGTAAATGTGTTAACTGATAATAATCTATTTATTACGGTTATTTGTTTAAGATGCCTTACGAGTATTGTCGTATCAATTTTTTATTTTGATTAAAGTTCTAGGCAATAGTCGTCCGTAGTCATCATCATCAAAGTTCAACAAATAAATTGTTGTCGGCTACATGAATCCATTAGAGAAATTAGTTGGAGTTATAGTCCACCATATGAATTATTCTCTGCCATCTTTTCCTTTTAAATCTGCATTCTCAATTTCTCACCTATTCCTATATAATTCATATCCTTCTTAAGCATACCCATCCATGTTTTCTTGTTCTTCCTCTTCTCTTTTTAATATCTCATACTTGAATTTTTTGAACTATTCGTTCTGTCGCATTAATTCTCTATGTTGTACATGTCCAAACTATCTTGGATGATTTTCTCGCATCTTGCCTTCAATTGGTTACTGGTGGCCGAAATTGAATAGCTTAATTTTTTAGTATCTCATACTTGACTTAGTTAGGCCTCCCTCATTTATCACTGAACCTGTGTTTTGATGACCATGTCGCTAGTAGGGAATGCCCAAATGAAATTCTCTTTCAGATTCATGTTCTTAAGGTTTGGCAAAGTTTTACTTTGTTGCCTCCCAACTGCAACCTCATCATTAATCACGCTGGACCAGTTGTGTTTCCACGTTTAGTTCCTTCTAGGCTGTAGTAAAAAAATATCAAAGTTATCCTTCAAAACTCCTACAAAATACATTAATATTCTCGTTCGACAATCTGCCCATGTCCATAAAAATTTAACCTCTGCCTTCTTTTATTAAAAATAAAAGCCCTGTGGTCTCCAAATTCTGCTTATTCTGTAGTTAACAATGACAGTAATGCTGTATGAATTGCCTTTAAATATAAGTGTTGCTCAATCTTTTTAATATGAGCCAGCTTCTTTTAACATCTTAATCTGATTGAAGTTCATAAGCTTGATATGCCTTCTGGTATGATGGCATGTTAAAAGTTTAAAAACTTTGAGAATACAAGTTGGACAGTCATTAGGAAGTTGAAAGTATTTTATTCTTGTGTACACTTAGACGGATTGTGTAAGTGCTTATCCTTATACAGTTATACTCTCTTTCATCATATGATCAAAGCCTTTGTCCCAAACAATTTACGATTTTCTGCATGAATCCATAAGAGAATTCAATTTTAATGATGTTCTATGCTCTTTATCATGTTTTATTTATGCATGGATGGTGCATTAGAAACATATATACGTGATTTATGAAATGGTTCTGTTCTTTTGTTATCTGCCTGGATGCAGCTCCCATTACTTTGTGGCCTTCCTTTTCTCGAGAGGAGAGCATCTCAGACTGCGCACATGATTGCTGGGAGAACAGGGAAGCATCTATTTCTCACAGATAAAGACGATGGAAAGCCACCCCTTCTCCTTCGAATGGTTAAGGATTCCGATAACCTGAAGTTCATGTCAGTATGAATCTTTCTAAAAAACTTTCTTTAATTGTCTGAACATTGTATTAATGGCTTTATTTTGTAAAATCATCCTTAATGGCTTGTGTAGATCAGCATTGTGGGCATTTAAGCGTCGTGTGGCATATGCCAATGCAAACTATGATCGTATCCTTTTTCTCAGTTGTCTTTCGACCTGATATTTTGTATATTCATAAGTATCGTCACAGAAAAAAACAACTTTCATAAGTTGACCTTCACTCACTCTTAAGATATGGTTGGGTGGAGAACTTCGTCAATCAGGCGCCAACATGAGCTTCCAAAGGTTAGATTACTTTTTCCTCCATCTCTTAGAAATATAATTATTTATTATTGTAAATTAAACCTAATTATTTCCTTTTGTTTTTAGTCCAATCTTCTTGTAGCAGATGATAAATATCCACATATTGTCTATGTTGAGCGAGAAACTAAATGCATCACTTACAACTCAGGATGTGTTGTTGAAGACCAAACAATTGACTTGGAAGGTTTGTTTACTTTTACACGCTTGTATACTACTCATGAATTTAGCAGATTTGTTGAACCTTGTTGTCAGAGGGTACATAATTTTATTTGTAGAAACTGAAGCAGGTCCATCCGTGGGGTCAGATGGCTATACATCTGTTTCATAAATTATTTAATGCTTGATAGATGCAACAGCAGGGTTATACAAGAAAGGAAAAGAAAAACACTGGACAGATGCAATGCCAATGTTTCTCTCGTGTCCTGTTCTCTCATTGCTTTTAGCTACTTGCAAATAGGCATAGCTTGCAATGGAGAAGTTGTTGCGTTCAGCTGTTAGCAATCTTTAGGAGTACTTTAAAGAGAAACACATCCATACTCCTATATATCTTAAAAGAGCATAGACTTATCTGAGAAGTTGAGACAATGATGGTCAATGAAAATCGTGGAGTAAAAGGGCTAAATTTCACATTTTGGTCGAACTGCTTTTAACTTGTGATTAAATCTAAATGTTTGTATTTCATCATCAGGTGTTTGTCAATAATATAAATGATAATGATAATGATGATGATTGTGGATGGACTTGTGGTGTGCCACTGTGCCATGTGTGGCATAGAGGGGATGTGCTTGGGTTTGGAGGGTTGATTTCAATATGGTGCCTTTTCAGCACAAAAGGATTGGGTACTCTTTCAAGAATGCTTGCTAAAGGGAGTTTTTGAGTTCTTGATGGCAGTGGGCTTTTACGTGATCTGGATGTGGAGGGGGATCTTTCTCTTTATAATTGGATGTTTCTTTATGTCAGCCAATTGGGAAAAAAAAAACTTTCCTCTTGTCAATTAAAAGCTCTCTCCAAAGACTACTTAGGATCATCAAGTAATTCGTTTGATATGGGAGTCAGGTAATGGGTTCCAATGTCCTTTTCTTTGGGGTGACTACCAAGGTGTAAGAAAGAATGATGTGAAAGGTGGCACATGGAAAGTTTGTTCGTATGAACTTTCGGAAGCCATACAGAGTCCATAATATTTGTAGGATCAATGAGGAGGTTGCAGCTGCAGTTTCCAGGGAAGGAAGGGAGAGGAATGTGATTCTAAAAAGGGGATCATTTTAGATACAATTTGTATTTTAGGAGATTGGGATTGAATCAAATTTCTTCCATGCGGTAGTAAATGTTTATATAATATTCAACTAAATGAATGAGGTAAAGATTAATAAAATTAGATTAGAGGTAGGTTGAGAGGTGAAGGAATTGTGCTAATTTCTGTGAAAAAATTTTAGCTGGAAATCAATGAAGCTTGACATGCTCATAATCCGTGAAAGTTGTTATGAACTTTTCTAATTTTCTCTTTGAGTGAGGTATTTATTCTCCAATTTTTGAATAATCTCTTTAAGTGTTAGAATTGGTTTCACTTTGTGATAGATGACTCCTCATAGTCTAGGGACTGAAATCTGCTTTGTCAATATAAGAAGAATGGTACTTTGCACTCTTCAGAGCCCGAAACAGTGCCAAGGGTCATGATAGATGGTATCAAAACATGGACAATATAATACTCATAGTTTTAAAATACATTATTCTAAGTACTCATATCTCATCAATTATAAGCCTAGATCCCCTCATATGCTTTGTCTATCAGGGGCAAAATTTGGCACTTTGCACCCTGAGTAGTGGAAAAGTGGAAAGCAACACACTAGTACGATAGGCTATGAATGGCAGTACCAGGTTGAGGAAGCTTTGCAGTTTAATAATAAGGTGACAAGTGGGCCACCTTTTGGGGCTTTGTCTTTTTTAGGAGGGAGAACAATGTCCCATACTTCATCACAAGCTAGCCAACTAGAGGTTTGAACCGGAGCTTACATGGGGTGGTGATGTGTGACTGTGAGTATCATGGTCTGTCAAATTTTAAAATCGTGAGGAAAGGGACCAATATCCTACAAGTGCAACAATTCATGATGGTATAAGAGTAAGGGTAACCTTGTTTACGTTCGACCAAAGAAAATGTAACTGATAACCAGGAATCCCATACCAAGTGCTGTGTGCATGACATGAAGTGCAATAACTGCTAAGATAATGTTTGATGGAGAAAAGATCGTGAAAGAATAAACTTATTGCTATGGGAATAAAGCTCGATAACTAGCTGGGCTCATATGATCTTTCTTTAATCAAATTGGGAAGTATTAAGGGAGATTCTTAGAAATTTATAGCTGGTTTTATGCATAGCCGATCTCTAAATTGATGCTAAGGAGACCAAAGAAGGTGGGTGGCAAACAACTGGGTTGTATCCAAATGCTTTTGTTAGAAGAAGACAGAACCATGCTCCGCATATTCTAGAAGATATTTGTTGATGCAGACAGTGAGGTGGATTGATATCAGTTGAAATGAAATGGCATTTTATCAAGTTTGTTGAGATTTTATCTTTTATGTCTTTGGAAAGATGGGCTTTGATGCTCTCCAGTTTAAATTGATTAAAAGTGCATCTGCTTCATGCTTCCCATCCCTTGTGTTGTTTTTGACATGGTTCCTTGTTCCTCTAGATGAATTTGTGAAGGAGAGATCATTTATCTACTCTTCATTTTGTGGGGTGTAAGTTAAGAAAGAGACATAAAAAGGATCAGAGCTTCTTTTCTTCTCTATGTCAACGACTGAATCATCTTTTGTGATTGTGTGGTTCAACTAGCAGGCCCAACTGTTGAACCATTACTCCCACAATCAAAAAAATATTTTAACCAAAACTCATTGAAGATTTAGGTGATGCAGGCCAGGACCTCTAGTTGCCTGGTCAATGCTATCCTTATAGACCGCACGTCAGCCGCTTGGACAGAGAAATTGGATAAGGAAAACATTTCTCTGAGAGTTTCCGTTTTAAACATTATTCCACTCAAACTTGAATTCTTTTTCGTGTTATGATGGTGATTTTGAGGTTTGAAGGTAATGATATATAGGAAGAATGAAGAGAGAAGTTGTAACGGTATTGCACACTACACCTGGAGATTTATGTTAGCGTAATCATCAAGGCAATTGCAATACTGCCCTCCAGCTGGAAAACTTGTAACTTGTAACTTGTTGACATTAGAAGGCACTTATATTAGAAGGTGATGAAATAAAACATTATTCAATGATTGACACTTATTGCATACGCAGATTTTTTGCCTTTTGTGAATATGGAGACAATGCATTTTTCATGAAGTTGCATCATTATGATGTTTTATCTTCATGACCACTCCATTTTTTCTATTAATATCATCTTTAGATCTGCGGAGCCTTGTGCACGGGTGTTGTTTACCTTTATCATTTTTAGATCTTGTATTTTTTATGTGACTTTTCTTTTCAAACTATAGAGGAGATGATTAGAGGCCTGACACAAGTACCTTGGGAGCGCGTTGATGTTAGCTTTCACAAAAGCAGGCAACGATATGTTGCTCACACTACTATCCAGGCAAGTATTACAGCCTAGTACAAATTTTTTGAACCTGTATTTCATCACATTCTTTGTATAACAATATACATTGCTATGCCATTCAAAAAGAAATACATTCATAGTTATATTTATGTATGTATATATACCTGCATGTTTTCTGGCCTGCATTTTTAGATTGATGGCATTTTTCTTTTTCTGTCCCTCTATTGCAGTTAGTAGCTAATACTGCTAATTGTCATGTGATTTGACTCTATAGGCTATAGGGATTCAGCAACTTCCTAAAAGTTTTTGAGTACCCAGCACGTTTACTAATGTGTTATAACTTTGTGGAAATAAAAATGCGTAAGCAGATTCAGTGCTAGCTTATTACTTTTCTGAAGATATACATCTTAATTTAGAGCTTAGAAGGTGATCGTCTTGTGGGCTCTTTTGCTGTCTTAGCTGGCAGAGGACAAACTTTTTGTCTTCTTTTTCTTCTGTAATTATTCCTAGGTGGAAAGGGTCTAACGGGAAGGGTGGCACCTTGAGAAAGTAAGTTTTCTGAGGCCCAACAGAAAATGCAAGGCATTATACTTTTAGAATTCTGAAACATAGCCTATGCTAATTTATTCTTCTTCTTCTTCTTTTTTTCCTGTTCCTTGTGTGTGCATCTTGACATGCCCAATTCCAATCTGTTTTGCCCCCAGCTAATCTTTTGTAGCCTCAAAGCCTCGTAGCCTTGACCTCATGGTTTCGAAGTCGTTAAGGATAACATGCTTACATGCCTATGGTTTTCTTTCTTCTCAAAGACCAGCTAATCAAATCAAGGATAACATGGGAGGGTGTAGAAGCTTAACTATCATGTTGTTTAAAATGGGTACCGTAGTAGAACATTGACCCAAGCTTGAGCTACAAGTTTTGGGCTCTTTCACTTAATATTCTAAGGTTGAATATTATTATGCCTTAGGATAAATTAAATCATTCAGAAAATTTATCATTGTGGACAAGTAAACCACTCTTCGAATGATATGATAATTGATAAGCACTTGATGGTTTGTTAAGGTAAAATCTAATATTCACAATTAGATGCTTTTTGTATCATTCATTGTTCTAGTAGCTGAGTGCATGTGCATGATTTCTTGATTGGTAATTTTTATTTTCATGTTTCATTGTAATAATTTATACAAAGCAGTAGGTTTTATTAATTAGTGTTTGATGTTTTTCTTCCTTTTCCATTTCTCTCTTCTTTTCTTTTCTTGTTCAGGTGAAGAGCTATTGGCTTAACTCTGATGGTGCTGATGTCGTTTTTCATATGATAGATAACTTCCTTCTTTAGTCCACTATTTTGGTGCTGCCGTGATGGGATATGCAAATGCATTTGACTGCATTTTTGTTTTTAATAGTTATGTACATTGCCACATGTGAAGATGGCTGTGTATTTTTCGGTCACAAAGTGGAGATATAGGAGTGCAGAATTACTGCAATCTGTATCCTACTAGGTTTCTTTTTTTTTTTCTTCAAATTTTTGTAATCATACTTCTAATAGCACTAATGAATACTTTCATTGAGTGTTCTTCTTACAGATAGTATTTTGATGTACTTGTACAATCCTTCTTTTATGAACCTTAGGAGTGACTTGGAATACTTTGATTTCTCTTGGGAATATTTTGTATAAGTGTTGATAAACTTCACCTTCAAACTCTTTGTAGAAGATTGAAGCGTATTGTACTTTGTTGGTTGTTTGAATAATTTTTTTTAGAATTTCCAATGACTTATATTATTGCACTAAAGGTAGCATTTTTTCACTGTATCTAAAAATCACTGCGCTCAAAATGGTGACAATCTCCAGATACCTTCACCATATGTAGAGTTAGAAAGAGTATCAAAGATTTAATGATTGGTGAGGACAAGTTTTTGCTTCAATATTAGCCTGCACTACAATTATGTTACAGCTTTTGAATTTTTATTGGCTCTGAAAGACACAGTATCAGCTTTATCTTCATGCCCCCTGCTATTTTTCTGACTAATAGAAAGGAAATCATCTGATGGAGAATTGGAGATCCACAAGTTTGGAGGACCAAGATTCAACTTTGTGGTGGACCAAAGGGGCCATATTCTCTCACAGATACGGTAAAGAAGTCCAATTTCATTTGTGTGGTTGCTTATCATATCATCTTAGGTTAGACATATATGGAAACTTTTCTTGGGGACTTCCCCTAACTTTTTTTGTTAGATATATGTTTTGGCTGGGCACGAAAAATGTTGAATTAAGCGTTTCGGTTCATGTTATTGCTTTTGTTAATGATCTGTGGTCTGTGGATTCCCTACATCTAAGGACATGCTTATCCATTCTTCACAGTATTGGCATTTGTTTTCTTTTTATCCTTATCAACCACATTTCACATGCAATGTTTATGTTATGCATTTAACATTGCACTTGATGTGACTTGACGATTAATGTGCTCAATTACCTTTATAGTGATGCTTCAATTAGCATCTGGCATCTTCTATATTTTCTATGAATATGCTTTTTGAATGTTTCCAAGGATGAATAATTGTCTATAATACATATCCATACTAGGATGTTTTAGAACTTTTGCAGCATAAATTTTGGCTTGTGAAACACATTTGTTAGTTGTTGCTTTACGACACCTATTGCATTATCCTTTACTCTTAGGATAACACAAAAATGAGGTTAGAGCATTTTTATAGAAACACCATTATAGCTCCTCTAGGATGTATATACATAGAATCAAACGAACAAGTCTCAAACACAACTGTCCAGCATTGTTTGGGCTTCTTTCTCTGTTTTTTTTTTTTTCTGGGGGTGGTTATTGTCATCACCAGTAGCTCAGCATGGAGGGTATCGGCCGGTGACTACCTTGAGCAACATTACAGTGGTCGTTACTCTGTATACTCCTACGTAAAACTCAAAGGCAATTCTATTTAGAAATTGTGTAGCAGTATCTAAAAGACCCCTTAAGAAAATGAAGAAGAGATCCCTTACTAAATGGAACACCAGCTCTAACACTATACAGTTTATACTTGACAGATTGAGGATTACAACACATGCATCCCTTTAAGTTTGAGACTATTCAACAAGTCTGCATTTGACAGCTTTAGGGGGCCTAGTTTATGAGAGCTTGAAGTCAAAGAGACCAATGAGTAGAAACATACACCTATCAAAGTGCAAAATGGAAAAAAGAAAGTTGAGGATAATGCATAGAGAAGAGAATTGGACCATGCAGCACAAAAGTGGTCATCTTTGATTGTTAAACAAGTTCCCAAAACTTCATCTGCTTAACATGTTTACGAATGCATCAAAGTGCAACCAACCACTATTAAAATGCTGATGCTCGCATGGTTATTTCATTGTTTGCGCCTCACTGTTGAGTTTTTACCTGTTATTTTGAATTAACTAAAATAATATTTTAGATCAAATTGGAGGCATGTTTCTATTTGCTGTTTAGACATAGACGGTTAAATGTTCCCACATTACTTTCTTACTGGATTCATGTTAGAGGGTTCATTCTGTCATCCCTAAACCCTAATGCAGAGAATTTACTTAGGGGGTTAGGAATGGGATTTGGTTTTTAATGTGATTTCAGAAAGCAATTTTATTTCTACCTGGAACCTCTTAAAGATCTTACCTTCCCACTCAAATGCTACTAAACTTTTTTGTGAGTGATTTCAAATGATCATAAAATATAGCTGTTCGGTAGTCTTGCTTAAATACAAATCTATGAAGTTGACAAAAAAGAAAAGCCAGAATGAAACGGTGCATAATGAGGCACCTGAGGAAACTTGCTTCTGAGCTATTGATTCTGCAGTGAAAATTAATATAAAAGCCTAACCTCAATGTACATGTTGAAGATGGCATAGAGTTAAAAGGGAGGTGAAAAATGAAAGGAAGCAAAAAACCTTAAACCAATAATTGCATCTGAACCAAACGTATATCTATGAACTAATGGTACATTAGTCCAGCAATCAGCAATCATTTTCATGATTCACTTTGTTCCTGTACTTGTTGATTAAATGTGCTTTTAACATTCCTTCAGATTCCACCGGGGAACCGCAGGTGAGGAATATTGAGATAAAGCCAGGCTACGGCAATGATCAAGAGGACAAATAGCCTCTATCCTTGCTATTTTTTTGCATTTATCTTCTGGGCTGCATAATGTGGAAAAAAAAAACCCGAAAAAACCAGTTAGGTACCGTGCAATATATGTTGATCTTTCAAACGAGATTTTATATTACCTATTTACCTGACACTTTCTTGTATACTTTTGTCCTCTATGCTGATTTCATTGGACTCCTTAATGTGCAATGAAACTTCTATATGTCTTTCAGTAAACTTGATAGGCTTGAGCAGAACTAATGATCAATGTCGTCAAGTAAGTAATATACATACCATTAGTTTGCATGTGTAATCATTTGAATGGAAGGCATACCATACCTCTTTGTACACTCTTAGCTCCCCTGCTGATTTTGATATTTCCACGACACAATTATTGGGAGAAACCTCAATTACCTAACATTTTGCATAATGGTGATCAGATCAGATGCTATCGTGTGTTGCGACTTGCGGGAAGTGTACATGACAATAGATTACCTTCGCTGATAGGTCAAAATATGATCTGGAACATCTAGTCATTCTTTGTTTTGGAAGCATTTTCATCTGATATGATGCTGATAATCTATTAGCCTGTGCAGGAGAAAAAGGGGTGGGGTTGGGTTTGGGAAGGGGGATCACTTGTTGAAGTGTCAGGTGTGTGGGGTTCTTACCTTGAAATTATTCATCCGTTCAACTGCTAAACTCACATCCATTGCTGCAGCTTCTATTTTCTTGATGGTCTCATTGACTGTATGCTTGGAGCCTAGTCTTGTCAGTTGCTTCTTATCCTGAGCAATAAAAAGCAATTGGTTACATTTAATAATGAACCAGAGAAATACATAAAATGGAAAAATTAGATTTTGATTTGTAGGCTTGCCTGCTCTTCGAAAAGACCGGATAAATCAAGGACTTGTGACATTGCAATCAATTGGAAAGCGTTGATGAAATATGAGGACTTGGTCATGTTTGTCTCCTTTCCATTCTCCTGCTTATAATTTCAGAATTCAGATGTTCAGCTGAAATTATGAATTTTTCTCTCTTTTTTTTTATATTAAGTGCTTACCTCTATTGAATCTAAAGCAGCATTCACATCATCCAACTGGACTTTCTCAGTGCATTCATATCCGCAAGAAGGTACGTAATCTTTCTGAAACCATTTATCATCAATGATTTCTGGAATAGTTACCCGCTGTAACAATGAATGACAAGATATAATTATGGAACTTGCACTAATTCAAACTTTGTTTGGCAAAAAAATGTTTTGAAGAAGTACCTTTTTAGGATTTGGGCAAAGTATCCTGGAGATTAGCCTCTTTTCACTTTCCGTAAACCATTGTGGAAATGCATATTCTGCTCCAGATATCTTTACACAGACGTAGTTACCAATTAAGGGGAATCAATTATTCTATGAATTAGTTGTAGTAATCCTATCTGTTGATGCATACCTTCTTGTACAATATCATAAGGTTATTGTCATCAAATGGTAGATAACATGCTAGTAGTTCATAAAGGATTACTCCACAAGACCAAACATCTGCTGCGGCTCCATCATAGCCCTTATTAGCAAGAAGCTGTATGCCACAGTACAGACTTGTGAAACCAAATTTCTAAGGCAACTAGTTAAGAGCTTTTGCTAGATAATTGTAATGAGATGTTTTTTAGTTTTGGTATCTTACTAGTACTTAATAAAATTATGTCTTTTGCATTAGAAAAATAACAAATTAGAATATGAAAATCTATTATTAGTACTCAAGTTGTAAAAAGGTAGCTTCTACCTCAGGTGCTACATAGCATGGAGATCCGCATGTTGTAGTTAGTATATCTCCTGGCTGTCAAGTATTTGAAAGTTCAGCCGATTTTTTTTATTCACAAATAGAAAATTGAAGGTAATCTAAAGGAGTTGCTACCTTCCTCAATGTGCTTAGTCCAAAATCGGATACTTTTATATTTCCCTTGCTATCTAATAGCACATTTTCTGGCTGCAAACAGGACTTTACAAATTAAGTTATGTAGTCCTTTAAAATAATGCAAAGAGTAAGGTGTTTATATTGAGTACCTTTAGATCTCTGTGATATACTCCTCTGCTATGACAATAATCTACAGCATCAATTAGTTGATGGAAAATTTTCCTAGCTTCGGATTCACCTAATTTCTTGATGTAAGACTGGGAATAGTTGCAGAATTAGAAATAGCAATAGAAAAGCTTGTTGAAGCAACATTTTTGAATTGCAGATGTGGCATAGTTGAGATTTACCAATTTATCTGAAAGTTGTCCTCCAGGTACATATTCCATTACAAGATAAATTTTTGTCTTTGTACCAATCACCTGCAATCAAATTTAATGCAAAAAGATGAAGAGAGAAACTTCTAAAACTTCTATCTTGAAAGTACTTATTATTGCCCCTTAAAATGGTTTTAAGAGAAGCCATCTGACCTCGTATATCCGTACGATGTTGGGGTGATGCAGCAGTTTCATGTTTCTTATCTCTCTTTTCACCTGAAATTTGTATGTTACCTTGTGTTAGTAAGCAGCAGAACTGGGATTGTTATTTAACTCTGCTACATTCTGAATCTACAGGGTGAAAGATGTGTTGGGAAGATTTGCCTGATACTTGAGATTGCTTTCCACAACCATCTGCTTGTCAATGATCTTGACTGCAACCTTACTGCCATTTGTAGTATCCACGGCCAGCTTAACCTTGGCAAAGGTACCTTCTCCGATGGTTTGTCCCAAACGGTACTTCCCTATATTGTTTTCAAATCCCATTCTGTAATGAAAAAAGAGCTGTTGATTCTGAATGTCCTTTTTGTGGTTTGCGCTAACGCTCAGCTTGTTTGTCTGTCTGTAGTTTTTGCAGAACGTTTCTTATATCCTTGCTGCATTTATGATCCTCATTACTCCTTCCCTCTATTCTTCAACGCAGGTAATATCTCCTTCACAAATTTTACTTATACCTCTTTGCTCCACATATTGGTGAGTACTAACATCAGTGTAGCGACTCGATTTTGATTGTAACTCATGCTTCTTTCCGACAACCTCTATCCTTATCCTTGTGGTTCTCATCTTTTTCAGGTAAGAAATGATGTGAAATTTAAAGAGAGATTTTAGACATGTGTAATTAATTTTGAGAGGCTTGGAATAGTTGTCAAATTTGTGGCTTTTTTTTTTCTTTTTTTTGCATGGAAGGGAGGGCGACTGGTTTGGCTAGTTGGTGTAGCTGGGGAACGTGTGTTTGAATGGGAGTTAGCTTTTGCTTGTCAACTACGAGTAGTTTAAACTAGTGGTCAACTGATCATCTCTGGTTTCCAAATATTGTTTCAAACACTTGAATCGTGAACGGCCACGTGAGACCGAGACAGCCTAGATATTAATTTGGGTACTCACTCTCCCATCACCAAGAGATCATAAATACGTACGGATTCATGCCTAGACCCTTTTAATTATGATCGAAAATAGGGTTTCGAAGTAACATACATATGTCCAGTCCAACAACGCTGAAGTTCAAGCATTGTACCATATGTGTTTAATTAATAATTACAATACTAGTTGCCCCAAAAGATGGCGCTTGAAGTGGTAGGTGTTGATACGCTCGAGTTCTTTTTTGTCAAACCTAACACATCACCTGCCTGCGCCTTCTTTTGTTAATTGTTGTCTACTTGCTCTGCCGATTTATATACAGTCCATTTCATAATGCATTTTATAAAGAAATCATGTGAATTTTTTTTTGGTCATGTTAATTCATTTTTTAATACCATAGTGATTTGCATATATAACTGTACTTGTATGGATATAGTTCAGGTCTACATCTTGTAGCATGCTAATTGCATCTCTTCGAGTAAACTATCATTTTAATCACCCAAAGATATATCATTTTCCAATTTGATCACCAGAAGGTTTTTTTTCCCAAACTAATCACTCAATGAACAAAATTTATTACAGAGGTCACTCAGTCATCGGAATTGATGACATGGATACCAGAGTAAAGATACATTGTTTCCATTTTGGTCACCTAAAGAAATACTTTTTCTGTTTTGGTCACCCAAAGAAAATTGCGCCAGTTACATCAATGCAAATAAAACAAAAAACACAAGAAACGTAGCTGTAAATTATACTTATATAATTGAAGTTGCATGGCATCCAAAATAAGTTACATAATAACTCCATTTAAACATCAGTCCATATACTATGCATATTATCCAAAATACCATTCAGAGAGATATCAAAATCTGATCTTCAATGCATTGAAGCCCCACTTCTTGGACCCACTGATTAACAGATTCTTGGGTGGAGGTCAGCATAGCTGCATACCTAGCCTTTCCCACAGTTCTTGATCCCACCCTATTCGTGCTTGGGCCTGTCATTGTTGATTGTCTCCCAGTAGTTGTTGTCACACGATTTCCAATACCATCTTTCTTTGTCTCTTAACATGACTTGTCTCAGCATTAGAGGTATCAGAATTCCTCTTGGTAGCCCCATTTGACCCTGCACTATCACCTCCTACCTCAAATGCAACACCAGCACCCTACATAAATAAATGTATACATTGACATTTTACAAATGGACATAATAATATGTGCATGATTTATAACTCAGACATTTTTTTTGCCTCCCACATGTCCTTTTGTTGTGACTTGGTTTGCCACACTTTGTGCATTTAACAATTGGATATCTCCTTTTCATCTTCGACTTAGGCTCCGTTTGACACGGTGGAAAAATTGATTTTCAATGCTAGCGGAAATGTTGTGAAAAATATGCTGAGCTTAAAGCTGTGAAATATACTGTGAGGTGTTTGGTGAATTAAAAACTGACGCTAGCGGAAAAACTGTTGATTAAAAGTATTATTTTGAATTTAATAATCAATTTGTTATTAAAGTTAATTTAATAAATATAATTTATTATTAAAATTAATTTAAGTATATTAGAAATTTTTTATCAAAATTGAAAATTTTAATTAGTCAAATAAATAAAATAATAAGTTTTTATATGAAGATCATTAATGTGTATTTTATTTGTTTTATAAATATTAAATTAATTTTTATAATATTAATTATAAATATTAAATTTATTGGCAAAAATATTTATAAAACTAAATAATATATTAAATATATATGATTAAGTGGTGGGATCCACATTAAATAATGTAAAAAGTCAAAAAAATCATGTTGGGTGGGTCCCACAAAAGAAAAATAAAAAAAAAATAAAGGAGGCAGCGGATGGCCTGTTTGGCACCGTGGAGCCTCCCTGCCAAACAGACACTTAGTCTTGGCTTCATCCGCTTCTCGTCTCCTCTTCTTTTTTGGCCTACCTGTAGTCTTTATATACTCTGGAGGTGGGATTACAGAGTTTTCAGTTTTGGGCCATAAACTCTGACCATTAATGGCTTGCACATTGTGTCCATGGACATCATATCCATGTTTACATACTACCTGACACCTCTTCTTATCAAACCTTACTCGGTAACCCTCTCTGATGGAGTAGTCTTTGATAGCTTGTTTAAACTCCTTTAGAGTAGTAAAATCCATTCCCAGCTCAAAGTTAACATCAGCAATAGAAGTTAGAGGGTTGAAATGTGTCTTGCTTTGAAATGTGATGAAAAAAATCGTGTAAGTAAGATTTAGGGTACACTACTGGGTGGGTTTATATATGACTTGGTAAATCCATGTCATAATTTATTTATTTTTAAATTTCGGTGACCAAAATAGAAAAAGTATTTCTTTGGATAATCAAAATGGAAACAATGTAACTTTTGATGACTAAAATGGAAGTATCTTTACTCCGGTGTCCACGTCATCAATTTCGGTGACTGACCTCTGTAATACATTTTTGTTCATTGAGTGACTAGTTTGGGAAAAAAAATATCTTCTGATGATCAAATAGGAAAATCATATATCTTTGGTGACCAAAAAATCTATTGTCTTTGGGTCCACGAACGTACGTATTAATTAATAAAAGGGATGTGTTGAAGGTGGCAGGGCTATAACAACACCAACACCAACACCATCATCATCAAAGCTCTCCAACCGTTGGACTGGAGCCGCAGGTGGTGCTGCTGCCATGGCAGAGTTGGAGAGTTGCATATTTATGGTAAGGAGATTGGGGTGCGGATGGTATTTTTTTGACAAGAACATAAAAAAGGTATACTTGATAATGTTATGTTTTTATTGAGATTTATTAAAATTAGAGTGTATTTAATTAATTTTGGACTGCATATCGTGCTCATCAATGAGTCTGACCTTTTCATTTTGGGTCGCTATTATAACTTGACAAGACTCATCGAACAAATATGCATAAATGCATATATGAATGGATAATTGTTTCTGTAGGGGGAGGTTTCGTATTGGTCTTGGCTAATTAACTGTCGGGTTTGATCTGACAAGATAATTCAGGTCACCAGACTAATTAATTAGGACAAATCATGATTGATCATGAATTTTCTTAGTTGTACACTTTTTTTCTCTCTCTCTGTTTTTTTTTTTTTTAATGGCGAGAGCTCTTAATTGTACACTTGTTTGGTTCTTTGTTTCTATATTGACAGATTATCTGTTACTTGCTTCATCAAAGTAAATGCTGCATGACATTAATAAAATTGTGGTTGACGATTGTTAGTAGTACGATCAAAAGCTCTTGATTTTCGAGCCTTTCTATTCACCGTAATCCGAGACTTTATGCTAAAAGTTAGAGGTGGGGTACATGAGTTTATGAAAAAATTTATGAGAATTCATTACATATACGCATTTCTACGATCATATCATTTCCATCTAGGATCATATATTCATCAATTATTACTTAATTCATATATTTTCTTACTATTTCAAGTCATGTCTTTTGAGAGCTTCCTCTTTGATTTTTACTTTCTTCTATACAAATTTCCTTTTAGAACCATTTTACTTTTGCCATAAAATTGTTTTTAAATTGGAAATATAGTTGTTTGGTGCACCAATAACATATATGCCACCAAATATGGTACACCAAACGAAGTCTATTTGTTGACGTTCAAATGTCAAATAGTCATGTTGAATATCCGCCATCCACCGTATTTCGATGTGAGATTCTCATCAAATCAATCCAACATTCCAACCCTCGAAATCTTATATATTTCTCATTTTCTATTTTTAAAAATATTTTGATGGCACTTCCATTAATTCATTCTACGAATTTCATCGGGATTGATTCCAAATCACATTAACAATTAATTGATGATAATGAAGAGTTAAAATCCCTTAAAATACATTAAATAAATAAGTAAAAATAAAAATTTCCAATTCCAAACAATTTTAGAGTGTGTTTTGATTGAGATATTTGGGGAAGAAAAGATAATATAAATGAGATTTCCGTACAATTTCCTCCTCAAAATAGAGTTATTTGGAGGGAAAGAAAGAGGGAGTTAAATTATCTAGAGGGATAAGTATCACAGAAGCCCTTAAACTTGTCAAAAATGATCAATTCAACTCTCAAGTTTTTTTTTCCAGTGCCAAATGAGCCCCTCAACTTCAAACAACGGTCCACGTTAACCCCTCCGTCTAATTTCCATAAAAAGTTACTGATGTGGATAGTAATATGTGCCATGACTTCGTTTTGTTCAAAAATAGAATATGTGTATAATATGACATGGATTTAAAAAACAAAACACTTAAATTGAAAACAAAAACCATCTATTTCATTTTTCTCTCTCCTTCCCTCTCTCTTCTTCAATCTCCACCAACAACCACCACTATCACCACCAACCACCACCATCATCAGTCTTTCTTTGCAACCTTACCTCCTCCTTTGAAACCCCTCTATCTACCCCTCACTCCTTCAACACCAACTCCTCCCTATGGTCGGTCTACCCAATCGGTTTTCAACACCAGCTCCTTACCAACAATGGCTACCCTATCTGTCACGCCCCTCTCTCCTAAGGTATATCGAAGTGTATCTATACCCTCAAAGATGTGACTGGCAGGGGGCCCTATCCCCCAAACCAACCCTTAATCCAATACATTAACCGAATAGAATATATAAAATAGTAATGACTCTTGAAACACGATGTGAAAACAGTATTGAATCCAAAATACTAAATATACAACCACCAAAACCAACCCGAGTAACATATACAACAGCGGAATAGTAAAACATATCTACCCAATGCCAGACCGAGTAATATAAGTAACATATACAAAGTACTACACCCAAAGTCCCCACGCTCACTAAAGAGTCAGCTCGAGGCTACACACCAACTCATGCGTCCCGTCGCTGACCGTCGTCACCTATATCAAACTCACCTGAAAGGGAAATAAGAAGAGGGGTGAGCCATGAAGCTCAGTAGGGCATAGAAAGAGAACATCAATATCCATAATAAAGAAATCAAGGAATATGATGCAAAATACGAAGTACCATAAATATATAAACATCGTCATCAGTAATCCAACCAAGGAACATGGTAGCCGATAAGGCTATACAACGTACCGTAACCACAAACACCAATCTCCAGTAATCCATAATTCGTACACCATAATCCACAATCCACCCCTAGACCCACCCTAATTCCGGTAGGGTGTCTCCCAGTCTAGGTCCACACCGAAACTAGATGAGGATCGGATATCCCGATAGCATAGCCTATGTAATATCCTGACCCGAGTATACACTGTTCATAATATTTTGACAAGTTAATCGAGATGGAGTGAATCTCGGTGATTGTGAATCGGGATTTGGGGAGAATAAAAATTAATATAAAATAAAAATATGAAAATATTTTTCATAAATGGGGGATTTAAGAAGAAAATTTTTGACTCAAGAATTACTCAAATCGGATTTAAATTGAATTTATTACGAATTTTTAAAGTTAATTGGATTTTTACATTTTGTGAGTGGCATTTTCGTAAAACTGCAGGGACTACAGTGAAGTTTTAAATTAATAAGCTAAATACCCAGAATTTTTCACTATTTGTAAAAATACCCTCTTCCTCACATGGTTTTCTCTCTCCCGTGAATGTTTCTCTCTCATTATGACTTTGTGATTCCGGCGATAGTGGTGGTCAAGGATGGTACCGAAAGAAGCGTAGGAGTGAGACAAGCATAACCCAGGTGAAAATACATTGATCGAAGCTGCAGTGGAGGAGAAATCGGAGATTGAAGTTCGCGGCCATCGTGAGCTTTCCATGGTCAATCCGGCCGATTCCGGCGACGGTTTGACTTGATTCAGGTACCTATGAGTTCGTCTCTTCGAGCTCTTCAATTTGGTGTGTGGCTTGGTCGGTTTTGGTGGTCGGATCGTCGGTGACACCATCGAGTTGAGTTAACCCAAGTTGACCAAGTCTAGGCTAGTTGACAGGTGTGTTGAACAGTCTGACCAGGTCTGACACTGTTTGACCAGGTTTAACACTGTTTGACCCGGTTTGACACTGTTTGACCGTTGATGGTTTCCTACCCGAGCCCGAGCCCTACCCAAGCCCGAAATTATTTATTTATATATATATATATATAATATGTATATATATATATATATTATATATATCCATACATATATATATACACATACATATAAATATATATATACACACACATACACACATACATACATACGTGTAACGGCCCATCCCGCTGGATCCACTTGGTTGGTAGCATAAGTTGCCTTGTATAGGAACTTATGTTGAAAGGGTGGGAGGTCGAAGGTTCGACTCCTATCAACAACCTACCTGTATGGGCGTGTGCAGGCGTTCCCGTGTCTGGGTCTGGCACGTGGTGCAGGTGATGGGTTGGGGGTAGCGGTCCATGGGCCCGGCTGGATCCTACGGGATGAGCCGTTACATAAAAACTGTCTTTTTATAAATTTCCCCGGCCGACACCCATGCCCCAAGTACTCTCCAGGATCCATGGTCCAGACAACCCAACCCATCCCGTCCACGCATGGCACGGAGGTTGTTGCGAGAGATTGATCCATTGACCTCGCCTTTAACATGGCTTGGCTGGTAGCATAGTTTGCCTTAGGGGGCTATGTTAAAGGCGAGGTCAATGGATCGATTCTCGCAACAACCTCCGTGCCATGCGTGGACGGGATGGGTTGGGCTGTCTGGACCATGGATCCTAGAGAGTACCTGGGGCATGTGTGTCGGCCGGGGAAATTTATAAAATGGCAGTTTTTATGTAACGGCCCATCCCGCAGGATCCAGCCGGGCCCATGGACCGCTACCCCCAACCCATCACCTGCACCACGTGCCAGACCCAGACACGAGCACACCTGCACACGCCGATACAGGTAGGTTGTTGATAGAAGTCGAACCTTCGACCTCCCACCCTTTCAACATAAGTTCCTATACAAGGCAACTTATGCTACCAACCAAGCCGTGTCTGGGTCTGGCACGTGGTGCAGGTGATGGGTTGGGAGTAGCGGTCCATGGGTCCGGCTGGATCCTGCGGGATGGGCCGTTACATACATACATATATATATACGTATATATAATATATATGTGTGTGTGTGTATATATATATATATATATTGTTGCAATGTATGTGTATATATATACATAATACGTATATATTTCATCCTCTGTAAAATATTGTTCAATTTTATAAAAATTAAAATACAATTATGGCATTAATCAATTGTAAAAAAAGTCAAAAAAAGTCGCCCCGAGCTTTATGGGCCTGGGCCTCACATTCCCAAAATGGCCCAGCCCGAGGCCCGAAGATCTAAACCGGGCTTGGGCCTAAAAAAGTAGGGTCGGCCCGGCCCGGCCCGATGCCAAGCCCTACGTATATCGTGTTTTCCGATATAGATGGTGATCCCGGTTGAGATTCGGAGCGAGTTGACTTTCGGAGTCGGGGGTTTGTCAAGGACGCGTGCTTGGTATTTGCGTTTCGATTTTCAGGTAGGAGTTTCTCTGTCTCTTGTTTGTGATTCTAGAGTTCTGGTTTCACGGACTCTTATTATATTATGGTTTTGTCGATTTTCGGGGGTGGATCTGTCTGCATGTTTTATTTATATTCCCTGTTGATTATCATTGTTGGTATGTTTTTAGGAGTGGGGTGAATGGAGGTGGTTGATGTAGACTGTGGGGCCCATATAGGAGCCCAATCTATTGGATATGGATTTATGATGGATAATATATATAGATCGGGTACGTACCCTGTTGGGTCTAAATTAACCTTACTAGCAAGTGTATTAGTCGGCGACTACAGTACAAAGATAAGCAAGGGTCGAATCCACAGGGACGGAGTTATGTCTAATCCAAATGTATACTTGTATGTATGTATGGACAATGCAAACAAAGTAAAGATAAACTCAAGTTTGTTTGGTTCAGTAATTAAACTAATGACAAGCAAACAGTAAAGTATTTTTGGTATTTTCTTGGAATAAGGATGCAAATTACGCTAATGCAAACTATCACTAATGCAACTAACATGAATGAGATGAGTTAATGAATATGAGATGAACACCAAGGCTTCGGAATCCCCCTTGGGAAATGACTTGTAAGGAGACAAATTCACACACATATTTGTTAATTCGGGCATAACGAATCCGTAGCTAAGTCGGTCTTAGCGCACATAACGAATCCGTACCTAAGTCGCACATATTTTCTTCAATATTGTTCACAAGGTTGATATACTATTTTTTGCTGTCTGCTAGGAACTCTGCTAATTGAGCCCAAACCTCAAGAACCCACCAAACATCAGTATGCTTCTTAACCTATTTTTATCTAATTACTGATACGGTGTAAAATCGCATATGCGCTTATGTAGAATGACTTCTTATCAGGTATGACTGGGATCCTGCAACATCAGCTAATTTCTTGAGAAAGTACGACCTTCTAGGTATGTTTATATGTCTTGTCTACTGTTATAGGTTTGTTTATATTTATCTTCTGCTTTTCTAAAAGTACTCGCAGCAGTTGTATAATATGACCAAGCACTTAAACTTTAGTTATCGAGACAGACTTTTATTCACCAAAGCAGCTGTCTGAAAATTTGAACCTCTTACCAAAACTTGTTCCAAAATAATCCGAGTTTTGAACTGGAATAGCTTAAATTTTTTTCAAGTTTACTTAAAGTATACTGGTGCAATTATGCGTTGTAATAATGCGTAAGTTTTTAAGGGTGATACTAATTTCTTTTCATGCATTCAAAGTACAATATCTGCTTTCTTTTGACTCGTCCATGGCATTTTTCTTTCTACCAGAAAAGTTGTAATAAATACCATAATACCCTACTATCTCCATGTTTTGTTTAAGATCTCAGATATTTTGTACAAATCTATCACTGCCTTGGATATCCTTGTGGCAAAGGGCTTGGACCCTATAAATCTTGAGTTTTGAGTCCTCTGCCCCAAAGTGAATATGTCAGAGCTACCCTCCCTCAAACTCTGTGCTTGATTTGGAATCTCATTGCTTGGGTAAAGGGTTGCCAGTTGCCACAGACCCCTTGTTGCCCTTATTGTATGGACAGCTTCTCATACTGTTGCATACTTTGCATTCCTTGACGTATACTTTGCATTCCTTGATGTCTATTGTGTAGTGCAACTAATGAAAGTATGAAACTATTTCCATCTGAATAGCGCACTTGTGAAGGGTCTCATTTGAGCATAAAAAATGACATCGCTTCATTTTTTTGTAGATGAATTTAAACTTAACATCGAGTGCAACCATGCCACCCTGTCAGGACACAGGTATGGCCCTTTTTTTGAGGGAACAAAAATGTCTGTAGTTCAAGCTCTTCTAATATAATATTTCAATGTAAAATGAAATGAACATTCTCCCAAAACAGTTTAAGTTTATGAATTTCTTCTGACTACGTGCAACTCATGTTTCATTGCAGTTGTCATCATGAGCTTGAAACTGCAAGAATCAACGGTTTACTTGGAAACATTGATGCAAACACTGGAGACCCACAGATTGGTAATGATAGAATGACGACCTTGACTTTTGGAATTTTTTCCAATTTTTCTATTGTAGTTTGTGGTCTAATATTAAAATTCCGTGGGCTATTAAGTTGTGATACGGAGCTTTTGTAACTACCACAGGCTGGGATACAGACCAGTTTCTGACAGATATTGGAGAGGGAACAATGGTTATGATTAGCGTGATCAGAAATGTATGTAAATGATATCATAAATTGGCTGTGAAATTAAAGTTGGCTTGCAATCAAGGGCGGAGGCAGGAATTTTTTCCATCCTGGGCTACCAAGTATCAATCATATACACTAAAAGTTGTTCCACCAAGATCAATCATCAATTCAAAATCATACATAGTAGCAATGTTCAAAGGTACATAAACATATAAGAAAAAATGAAAACAAAACACACTATTTAAGCTGCAGCCTTCGATGCTTTGTAGAATAGAATTCGTCTATTATCGAATCTGAATCGATATCTTCAACAAGCTCTCGTTCGATGTAAATCATCGTAGAATCTGCTAAAAACTCCTCTTCCATTTTATTGCGAAGAGCAGTTTTAACATGTTTCATAGCTGAAAATGCTCGTTCTGTCGTGACAATGGAAACAGGTAGAGTCAAAACAAGACGAATCAATCTGTCAATCAAATTATAATGCTGCAACTTACTTGTTTCAACTAATCCGCGACACAATTCAGTCATGGTAGACATATTTTGAAAGCTCTTATGATGGAGCACATCAATTTTATAATGATTAAGCTGACATCTCAAATAATGCATTTCCTGCTCACTGAAATCTTCTGGATAAAATTTCTCAGCAAGCTTGCAAATATCATCAACTTTGAATGATTTAAAATTGTCCTTCGGCTCTAAAGCAGAGCTAAGTATAAGGAGTTCCACTGCTCCATCACTAAATTTGGAATTCAACTCTTCATGCTGAAAATCTATTGCTGAATTAAACACATCAAAATGATAGTGTTGGCAAACTGTCATCGAGTCTTTTTGTTGGCATGAACGACCTGTAGCTCTTTTGTATGAAGCATTCATATCTGGTATGTCAATGTCATTTTGTCTGCAAACTGATTGCACATGCACAAGGAGATGATCAAATCCCTCTTCTCTCAAAGTGAAAAGCAGTGCTTTAGTAGTTGAGACTAGATCCATGGCATTTACGATGTCAAGAGATTTGTGCTGCAAAGCTTTACAAAGCAAATCAGTAATCCCCATAATTTTATGCATCATATATAAAGTGAAAATAAACTCAAAAGACCTCATTATCATCAAGCAACCACCAGCTTCTCCACGCATAGAGTTTGAGGATCCTTCTTCAATAATACTTTCAAGCACTGAAATAGTTGCACCATACATATCAATTAAGCTGCAAATAGAATCAAAATGAGAGCTCCACCGAGTAGCTCCACTTCGATGTAGATTACCAATCTGATTAATGCCTCTACCACTATCACGTTCACCAGAAGCTACCATACGTGCAATTTCAATAGCTTGAGCAGAATGTAACTCAGTATGCCATTTGGGAGAAGCACCAATAAGATTGATAATGACTGTTAGTTTTGAAAAAAATAGCCAAACAGAAATCTCTTTTGTTGAAGGACATTAGTGTCTGAAACATGCACAATGTCAAAAAAACGCTCTCGTAAGAAACCATGACTGTCAACAAATCTCAAAACAATAGCCATCTGCTCTTTATTTGATGCATCTTTGGCTTCATCAACCAAAATACAGAACTTTGCATCTCCAACTTCTTCACGAATTTTTCTTCTAACTTTGTTTGCAAGAATATGCAAAATTTCTTTCTGAATAGTCGGTGAAGTATATTTAGCATTTTTTGGAGCTTTATCTAAGACTACATCACCGATGTTAACATTCAATCGGCCCATAAGTCTTATCATCTCTATAAAATTACCACGATTGCTAGAAGTTTGAGATTCATCATGACCTCTAAATGCACAAGCTTGCAAGCTAAGCCACTTTATACTCTCAATTGTTGCCGTAAGTCGCAACCGATTCTTCTGAACTTCTTCTACAGTTTGTGCATTCAACACTTTGTCAATATGTCCAGTTACTTTCATTAAGTCTTCAACACATTTCACTGCAGTCCTATGTGGTGAAGTAGGACCTCCCACATGCATCAAAAATGCACATCTAACTCCATCATTAACCCTTTTCCAACTATTAAATCCTTCAGTAATGAATGCAGGATGGAGAGGCACTTTATTTTGAAAAACAAAGCATGGAAAACAAAATGCTGCATCCTTTGATGGAGAGTACTCTAACCAAGGAAAGCATTCAAACCACGAATATTGAAATTTACGGTTTTGTGACCCTGATTTAGTCCTTCGGTACTCTGCCAACTTAGGTTGATACGGACCCATTTTGATATAAGCTCTCCTAATTTCATCTCGTTGATTAACGGGATGTTGCCATATAGGGATCCGAATCCCAGGATCCCGTTCAAGAGTACTAAGATCAATTTCAACTCTTCGAGATTTGGAAAGGGGTGGTTGGTGATTTGAGATATCAACATTAGATGGAGAATGCCCTTCACTGGTTGATGCACTTTCTCTTGGTTTAAAGAATGAAAACAAAGTTTTTTCTCTCTTGCTTCCTTGACTTTCCATTGTGACTTATTCAAATTGAAATCCCCAAAACCTAAAAGTTCATAAATTACCTTCAAATTGAAATTCTCAAAACCTAAAAGTAAAGTAAAGTAAAGTTTAGAAATTACCTTCAAAATTCAAATGATTCACTCTCAATGTCGTCAACAAGCCTTGCTTCCAACTTCCGACTTCCAAGACTTGTAGCTGTCGCCTGCTGAGCTGGTCCGCTGGAGGCTGGAGCTTGGATGGCTGGAGGACCTGCAAGTCTGCAAAAGTTGGAGCTGGAATGGAGGGCACGCTGCAAGAGTGTAAGTTGTAACAATTGGGGCTAGGGCCTAGGTGGATCATGGAATTTGGGCTTTTGTTTGTTGGGTTACTAAGTTATTTGGGTATTATGTTTAAATATTGGGCTGGGCTATTAAATATATCTAAGTACTAAATATTTGTCAAAAATTTCACCCGGGCTGCAGCCCACCCAAGCCCATATGTGGCTCCGCCTCTGCTTGCAATGGTGCAACCTATAGAGGTCACAGGTTTAATTCCTGGAAACAGCCTATCCATATATTATGTGGGGGTAAAGTCGGTGTACATCCTGTTTGTCTCCGACCCCACCCACTGCAGGGGCCTTGTGCACGGAAGTTGTTGTTTTGTGCTAGCAGATGATATTCATTGACTACTTTGACTTTTTCTTGTCACAGGGAGGGTTGGCTCCCGGGGGATTCAACTTTGATGCGAAATTGTCAGTTTCTCTCTTTCTTGTTGATTTTGTTACAACATTAGCTTATGCTCAATGCACAGCATGAAATTTTTCATCATGCATCATACTTCGAAATTTTCTTCTGCTGCCTTTTTGGGTTTTTTTTTTCCTTTTCTTTTTATATGTTGACCATATGTCCATATTTACTTTCTGATATTTCAGACGGAGAGAGAGCACAGATGTTGAAGACTTGTTCATTGCTCATATTTCTGGGATGGATACTCTGGCCCGTGGTCTCCGAAATGCTGCAAAGTTGATTGAGGTGACGTAATATGTCATGATTTTGCTTTATTTTCTTTCAAGTATCGGAAGATAAATATTGTGGAAGTTTCTATCAATTTATTGATTCTAACAGTAGATGTTGTCTTCTCATAATGGATATATATATATAGGATGGTTCGTTGGGCGAGCTTGTTAAGAAGCGATATCAGAGCTTTGATTCTGAAATTGGGCAACAAATTGAGGTAATGTCTCTTTTGATAAACGTGCTCCTCTTTTGTTTGAGTTATGGATTTTGCTGACGCAAATAATGGGATTGCTGGCAGGCGGGTAAGGCTGATTTTGACTTCCTTGAGAAGAAAGCCATGGAGTGGGGAGAACCCAAGGTTCCTTCTGCCAAGCAGGTACGTCCATAATATATTCTAAAACTTAGGAGCTCCTAGCAATCACTGGTTATCACCGCATTATACCCTTACTCCAGATTTAGGTGCATGGAGGTTCTCATCACACATTAGATGCAGAAAGTTTCTCACTACTGATCATCATTATTAACAAACTTGTATTCTTTCTTCATTTCGTCGATGCACATATTGCATATCAAATCAACTGGTGGAAGTATCCTTAGAAATTGTTTGTCGAAATCTGCTGGTGTTGATTCTACTTAGTTGTACTTCTCAATAATACATGTTTGTTTGTGTCTATATGAATAAGTTCTTTTATCGTACTTTTTGTTGATGATACTACTGCATTTTAAAACATTTCAACTTACGAAATCCACTAGATTGCTTCTTATTCTCTGCCAATTTTTTATAATCTGACATGACTTTTTTTTGTGATTTTTGCAGGAACTAGCGGAGATGTTTTTCCAGTCTTCCCTATAGAGAATTAGTATCATGTAGCGCTCAACTAATGACTTTTTTTTCCCTTTACCTGCTTATCTTCCCATAAAGAGTACATTACAACATTTTACTAATAATAATACAAGCTCGTTGATGTTAAATGTGAAGACTGAAGATGGGGGGTTCCATCCATTTAGGTATGCTTGATGCCTGATGATTGATTGTACCACTTCACACTACCAAACCTTGTGAAAGATTCATGCTAATATGCTATGCTTACTCCTTCGAGCCATTCTAATTTCTACAGAACATCTAATTGTGCTTGTGGTGCATCTGCTATATCGAATCTTAACCTTGTGATATATAGGCGATTGATTTGATGGTGTCGTTGATGCGTATATATAACCGTACTAATCTGTATTATTCTTTGATATGTATCATTACATGTTGATAGTTATGCATCCATATCTTTATTTTAGTTTAAAAGACCCCGGAAGCTTTGGCAATTGGCATTGTACTTGCCCATTAGTCTCCGGTCTCACACCGGCCTCAGCCTGCCCTGTTGGAGGTGCACTCGGTTCGACCCCAAATTACGAGCTTGTTTGGTGCCCGGGCTGACATGTATGGTCCATGTCTGGCCTTGGTTTAGTTGGCGACCTCCACCAGGTACAGCTGCAGTGCAGTCCAGACAGTGAATGGTACATAATAAATTTAAATAGAGGAAATTTGCTTTCTCTAAAAGAAAATAGAGGAAATTTGCAGCGACTTGGTACATAATAAATTTTCTTTGAAATTTGAAAGGTGAAGTAATTGTTCTTGAGTTGACTTGGTGTGTATACTATTTAGTCAACAATTATAGAAGCGCACATGTATTGCATATTTGGCCTAACCTTTTAATACATGATAGTACAAATTTTCTTTGTTGTGGAAAAAAAGGATTAAAAGTCATTTGTTCAACAAAGGACAAAAATAGGAAATTTTGCATTAATTTATTTAAATTTGTGAATAATGAGAACTTCGCTAATGGTCTAGTTTGTTATATTTATTTCTTTCCAAAAAGATGACCACACACATTTTCTCTTGCACCATTACATATTAATAAAATACATCGGAGTAATCCGTGGATATTAATGTGGAGAGTTGTATTTGAGTTTCAATTTGAATGATTCATCTTAACTAACTCGATCACTCCTAAATTGTCAAACAGATGCAAAACTTGACCTCGATTACAGGATTATAAACTAATAAAAAACTTTTCAAGCATAATCGTTCAAACTGAGACCTAATAAGTTCGTGCACATCAAAGAAGCAATCAAAACGTATTCTTTTCTACTTTTTAATTTGCTTTGAAGTGAATCAAAAAAGGGTAACAATTGTATGTTGTGATTACAATGTTTATCAACATTGACTGACTTTCATGATTAAAAGAAAAAGAATCAACAATTTTTTTTTCCTCATTTCAGTTTTCTTTCGGCAAGACGAAATTGAATTCCGTGTTAGACAATTTTAACGGGAGTGTGTGGGATTCTTTAAGATTATATTTAACTATGTCGTATTATTTTTACACACCCGCGCTTCGCGCGGCATGAATTTAATTTGAAAAATAAAGATATATGACACAAAACCATAACACAAATCAAATATATTTTCAAAGTCATAAAATGATGTAATAAACAATATTAAAATTAGGAAATAAACAGAGAAATGGAGGACAGATGAAACCAATTAAACACAATGTAACAAACAAAACTTGGAAGACAAATGTTTTTGAGCAAATCGTAGACGCAAAGTTATAAATTTCATGAAGTGGTTCACTTCATTCTCCTTTTCAAACAGAACAAATAATAGGTAAACAAAGTTGTATAGGAGAGAGACGGAGAGACGAAACTGGCAGTCTAGAAAGAGAGTCCTGCTTCAATTTACCTTGAAAATCATTAACAGATGTTTTTGTACACAATATTAAGCCTGAAATAAAAACACAAACGCCTTCAGGTTAAACATTTCTCCTTAAGTGCAGGTATCATAATTCTATCTCAAACAGCAGTGAAGAAGGTAATGAAAAATAAAGTAAAATAACAAAAGAACGGAAACTAAAAAAGGATTGGAAAGTGCCACTTCTTTTCTCACTTTGAAAAACCAATGTTCAGCCCTCGAGCGATAAAGATTAGCACGTTATACGAAAAGAAAGTAAATTAACTTATAGAAGAAGGAAATTATTATGCAATTTTCAGTTTCAACTAAAAACAATGATTACCCCTTCAAGCACCTCATAATTGTGGCTACCTACTTTACTATCTCCAACATATCCAACACTGAATTGTTGTTCTAACACAGGGACGAAACTATGCCATTGTCTATTAAACCTGTCCCCGCACTAATCTCCAGCTTGTAAATCTAGCCCTAAGACTTCTATTGAAACTATGAATCAAGTATTCTCTTAAACCACAATAGTCTCCAGAAATAGAAAAATGTTTATCAATAGCACAACTTAGAATGAAAATATTACCAAGACTCAAATATCAAAGTTCAGTGTCAATTATGTTTCAATGTGCTTGAAACAGCAAAACTAATCAAAGAATAAAGAAAATTGAAGCAATTTTAAAAAGTGATCATGAAATTACATTCCGTGACTTGGTAGTTCGATTTCTTCTTGATGCAATAACCAGTCCTTCCTCCACAACCACACAGCTAGAGAGCCAATAATATGTTCCAAATCGGGATAAATGAAAGCTAAACACAAAAATGGCCTCTAAGCTGCCAAGCAGATATCACACTAATAGAATTGACAATAACACAACGTAGTTTCAAAGTGGACTTTCAAGTTACAGATTAATCGAAAATATACAAATTACAATTCATAGTGTTAAGTTCATTTGCAAGACAAAAGGTTCCAAATGTCATGGCAGATATTCCAAAACAATTTCAGATAAACAAAAGATGTTTGATGCAGCAGCAGACTTCCATATTTACCCCAACAATAACATCACGATACAGTTTCAACTTAAACCATAGACATTTACTTTGAAGTACTTGCCAATATCTTTTGAGGGTTTTAAATGACATGCTAGACACCCCATGGATTTCACCTGTATCAAAGTACAGAAAGTTATGAAGAATAGCCATGACCGTCCTTCAATCTGGAATAGAATCAAAGAATAGGTATTTGTGTTAGATTGACCATCCATATTTCTCAATCGAGAGGTAAATTATGTACCAAGTTTGAAAATGAACACCATATGCCAAAATTAAGCATATTAAATAAGAGCTACTGAGTTAGAAAAGAATAAACTGCCATGCATGAACATTTTCAGAAAAAATAAAGACAATTGTAATAATAATAGTTCAAATAAGGAATTCTGTTACTTTTGAGATGGTATTTAATTGTCTAAAGCTGAAGCATGAACTTTTCAAAATTTCAGCCAAGCAGAATCGTATCATTTACTCATTCACATGAACATCCCAGGGTGTTTTTTTTAAATAATATAATTGTATTAAAGGGCATCAAGGGGGTTCAAGAGACAGAAATGAAGTGTGCCAAGTGCAATACAGGAAATGAGTAGTTCAGAATAATATAATTCAGTGAGGAAAGCGTAACAGGGTAAGAGGAGTAAAGGACTTATTTAAAAAGTTACCTTCAGCGGCTCAGAGCTGCCCTCTGCCATAGGAACACCCGGATGCCCTGCGATCATATTATTGATCATGAAAAGGTCCAAACAACATGGTGAACTGGAAAATTCACAGCATATGAATGTCAACGGACACGAATACACACCAAAAGCAAGGCATTAAGAGTGGCATCTTCTGTTATCACATTACCAAATATTGTTGTCAAGCCTAAGACTTCTAGCAATGGCATTTGAAATGCCATTAGGACCACCATGCTATGTTGGTGAAAAAGAACAACAATTTGTTAAACCTGAAATAAAGGTTTCTTAATGGAGACCACATTGCACTTGCAGTACTAATTTAATGATAAAATTATGAAGGAATGCCTGATAAGAACCTCCTCCTTAACAGGAAGAAAATAATTTCTAGAGACTACTGCCTAATCATAAGTGAATATCCAATAAATCTATGACCATATGAACTTTAAACATTATGTAAACCAAAAAACTAAGCACTGATCAAATTGACACTTGCAGTGTAACTACAATTTTGAATCCCAGGTACTGGTCCAACCCTGTAAATAGAGCAACACCAGAACCCGTAACTGTAAGAAATCTCAGATCATGGATTTAGCCCATAGATCATCTGAAACTTAATTGAACATATCGTAAAACTAAATTGTGGAACAAAATCTGTAGGAAACACCACCCCTCCACGAGCAACTCTCAACGACAACTTTCCCCGACATTAAAGTTATAATAATATATGATTGGCATGAATGACATAATCTCGTTAGTGTATACAAACTTTTTCATCAATATTAATGCAAGAGATCCAGTGAATTGTCGAGGATAATATCATTAAAATCAATGACTAACCTGGTTATGTATGGGTTGGTCCTTGGAGAAATATGCTTTGCAATAGTATTCTTCCCATCTTTCCTGATATAATAAAATGAACTCGAAAAGAAAATCTAAGATTTAAAGTTCCAAAACATCCCAAATTTGAAAGTAGAAGCTCACAACATAATAAAGTCAACTCATACTCTTCCTTTTTTAAAAAAAAAAAAAGACGAGAAAAGAGCCAAAAAAATAATACTAAACCCAATATTCCAGTATCCAGGTCTTGGAGTCACGAACAGAATCAAAACTCTTTGGGTGAATTGTGTTTGGGTTTCTTCTGAGCTTGTTTTGGACGTTAGTTCTCGAAATCAATTGAAGAAATAATGTTAAAATGCTTGGTTTAGATTTAAGTGCTTGAAATCAATTGAAGAAAGAACGGTTTAAAAAATGGAAAGTCATACCTGGTATCGTATCGACCATGGAGCCGAACAGATCGTCTCTTAGACTTTATGCTTCAAATCCAATGAAGACATAAAATTTGAAAGCCGTACCCAATGATGGACCAAACCGATAGTCGCTCTGCTTTTAGTAAGAAGAACATAGACGGAGAATAGATCGCGTAGACAGCAAACAAACCCAAAATAAGCAGAAGAACAAAATAAATCTTACCCAATTACCCATCAAAAGCAGACAACCGGATGCACGAAATAACACAATGACCGACAACGAAAGAACATAAATATACGCGTGTTAATGGGAGATCTGGTTCAAGATAGAATAATGATAGAGAAGAGAGAGGATGGAAGAATTATAGGTTTTTGTGTTCCTTTGAAATATATGTATTTATAAGAAGACGAAATACACGAACCTAATCTTTGGCTCCTCATTTTCCCAAAAATCAACAGCCGAGAGTAGATAAACAACAGATGAATCGACGAAGATGAACATGGAATTCAATTCATAATTATGACTTTCCAAATTCTTTTGAATAAATTTAACATTAAATTTAATTTTTAATTCGGATTTCAGTTTCTTTTTTCATGTTGCGAGACATATACATTGTTTATGTGTCATGTTTTTAGAATTCCTCCAATCTAAGGTGCCAGCCTATACCGCTAGCAAGGATTCCGTAATTATATATGTATAGATAGATAGATAGATAGATATTAAATATTATTTTGGATAATGTTTGAGATTCTCAAAAAATATTTCAAAAAACTCTCATTTAATATGGAGTGTTGGATGTGAAATGAACCCTATATATGTATTTTTAATCAATAGTTATTTTAATGTCAGATAGATTTAGAAGACTTTTGGGGGTCAAATTTTGGGGTTCTCTAGCATTGTTTTATTATTTTATACATTTTAGTCATTTTCTAATAAAATATTATTGTCCAAAAAGTTAATTTTTTTTTATGGAGCTGTATTTAAGAGAAAAAATAATTTTCGGGGTTTGCTAAAATGACGTGGAAAAATAAACACGGAAGGTAAGGGTTTTTCGGAAAAGTAACACTTTTTTAAACCAAATTTTGAAAACTAACCCACTTTTTTAAAAACATGAAATCTAACACTTTTTTGAAAGGAATTGTCCCAAATACCCTTATTCCACATTGGAACGACATAGTTTTGGTTCAAAGGCCGGCCTCCACTTCCCGCGACATCCTTCACCTTCTTCTTTCTTCTTTAACGTTCTTTTTCGACGATTTCCGATAGTCTCCATTCTCGAATACACTGTCATATACGATTTCTGTGACATTCGACCTGGTACAGCATGGGTATGTTATGTATTATTTAGTGTTGTATTTGTGTTTCGTTCCAGTAAGCAGTGATCACGGTTTGTGTTTTTGATTTTATCAGTGGTGGGTGCTTAGGGTTTTAGTTTTTCCTGCTATAGGGTTTCCATATTTCATTAGCGTTTATGGGTTTAGGTTTCCAGTATGTTGTTAGTGGATTTGGGTATGATAGGTTGGTGTTCGAGTTTTATGATTTGATGTTCGGGTAAATAGATTATCCTGTTTGAGGATTTGGGTTTGACTGTTCTGTTCGAGTAAATATGGTTTACTGTTCGAGTTTTATTGGTTGATGTTCGAGTTTTCTGGGTTGACTGTTCGGGTAAATAGATTATCCTGTTTATATATTTGGATTTGAATGATCTGTTCGAGTAAATATGGTTTACTGTTCGAGTTTTCTGGTTGATGTTCGAGTTTTCTGGGTTGACTGTTCGGGTAAATAGATTATCCTGTTTGAGGATTTGGGTTTGACTGTTCTGTTCGAGTAAATATGGTTGACTGTTCGAGTATTTGGCTGTTCTGTTCGAGTAAATATGGTTTACTATTCGAGTTTTCTGGTTGATGTTCAAGTTTTCTGGGTTGACTGTTCGGGTAAATAGATTATCCTGTTTGGGGATTTGGGTTTGACTGTTCTGTTCGAGTAAATATGGTTGACTGTTCGAGTATTTGGCTGCTCTGTTCGAGTAAATATGGTTGACTGTTCGAGTATTTGGCGGTTCTGTTCGAGTAAATATGGTTTACTGTTCGAGTATTTTTATTTGACTGACTGTTCGAGTAAATATTGGTTTGATTGTTCGAGTAAATATTGGTTTGATTGTTCGGGTAAATATGGTTTGATTGTTCGAGTAAATATTTGTTTGATTGTTCGGGTAAATATTGGTTTGATTGTTCGGGTAAATATGGTTTGATTGTTCGAGTAAATATTGGTTTGATTGTTCGGGTAAATATGGTTTGTTGTTCGAGTATTTGAGTTTGATTGTTCGAGTAAATATGATTTACTGTTCGAGTATTTTAGTTTGACTATTCGAGTATATATGATTTATTGTTCGAGTATTTTAGTTTGGCTGTTCGAGTATTATTAATTTTGTGTTTTAATTAATTGTCCCATGTAGACTATCTGATAAGTGAGGAGCAACATTTCCCCGCCCGGGTAACCACATTTTCAAACATATCAGTTGTTACCACTTCAATTAAATTGAAGTTGAATGAGGAGCAACTTGAGGTTTTTAGGCAATCATGCTTTGGCATGATGCTGGATGTACATGACATCAGTTGTTCTTCACAACTGATACACCAGCTTCTACTACGTCAAATTGTTTCTCCCCAGGGTGATTTTGGAGAAAGATTGCATTTCAATATTGGTGGAAAGAAGTGCACATTTGGTATTGAAGATTTTGCGATTATCACCGGACTATTATGTACAGAATCTGTGCCCGATGTGTCAAGTCTGGTTGATACATCTGTTAATAGGCTAAAATCCCTTTATTTTGAAGAAAAATGTGGAAAGGGCAAGGGTAAGGGGAAGGGGACCAATGTAAGCTGAGCTGAGCTGGAAGAGGCATTCGATAAATGTGATAATGCTCATGATGCTTTGAAGTTAGCTTTGGTGTATTTTGTTGAGTCTGTATTGATGCCTAGAGAGAGAAGAAATGCCATTAATATTAAGTGGCTCCAACTTGTGGATGATTTGGATGCCTTCAACCAATATCCATGGGGAAGCGTTTGCTACGAACGTACTGCTACCTCTCTTGCATGTGCCATGATTGGAAGGGCTGAAAAATACTTGAGTAAGGGTAAGGCAAAGGAGACATACAGCCTTTATGGAATGCCAATAGTACTCCAGGTAAAAAAAAAAAGATCATTCTATTTGTGTTCTGTTTATTATTTATTGTAATAATAGTTTACCAATATTTTTTTTGATTATTTGAAGATTTGGGCGTATGAAATTGTACCCATTATAGCCCAGAGGTATGCCACCAAATGTGGTGAAACACACCCCAGAATACTCAAGTACTCAGGGAATCAAACCCCTACTTCAGATGACATCGTGTCAGATGTATTTGAACTGATAAAGGTTAGTGAAGTTAAAATGTTTAATAAAATTTGTTGTTCGGGTAGTTTTAGTCTTATGTTCGAGTATTTGTAGTTTTATAGTTGAGTATTTATAGTAACATGTTCGAGTAGTTGTAGGTTGATGTTCGAGTATTTGTATTTTGGTGTTCTAATTTCACTCATCACTTTGTTTTAATCTTCACAGATTGAGGTTCATGATGCTCTAGTGCCAACGGAGGCTGAGCTGGAGAAGGATTATGTTAGGGAGGTTATGAAGAGAATTAAGAAAAGAGAAATTAAAAGAAGCAGAGATAAGTCTGAAGAAGATGAAGAAGAGAAACAGAGAAAAGAGAGAAGAACTAAGAGAAGGAGGGATTACAATGTTAATGTTGAAGAAAAAATGAGAAAAGAGAAAAGAACAAAGAGAAGGGATGATCACATCGAGCATGCACATGCACATAAAGCTGGAGGGAATTTGATATTGAAGGCCAAGTTCGATGCCATAGAGCAGAAGTTGGGAGAGCATGGTGGTCAACTTTTGGACATGAAAAAGGAAATTGTTGAAAGCATTACTGGTTTTTTTTAGACTACCAAGGCAATTTACGAAGGTCTGCCAGTGTTAAAAGGAAATTGGGAGAAAAAGGAGGATAAGGATGGAAATCAGGATGAAAAGGATGAGAATGAGGATGAGGGAAAGGATGATGAGGGTGAAAAGGATGACGAGGGAAAGGATGACGAGGGAAAGGATGATGAGGGTGAAAAGGATGACGAGGGAAAGGATGAGGGTGAAAAGGATGATGAGGGTGAAAAGAATGATGAGGGAACGCATGATGAGGATAAAAAAGAGGACCAGGAGGAAACGTATGATGCGGATAAAGAGGAGGAGGACAATGAGGGAAAGACAGTTTCCCCTGTTAGACATGCCGATGATGTTGAGGATGCAGCCGTAGTTGCTGGATTGATGGATCTCACAGAACAAGTGTTTGAACAGCCAATGACAGACAAAAGTTCAATTGGAGTTGAAGAGATTCCAAAAGCCAAGTACACATTTACACGGGGAAGAAAAAGAGGTTCCACATCGAGACGTGTAAATATATATAATCCAATGCGAACAGAGTGTCAATCACAAGAAAGAAGCACCAACCAAAATATTGATGGTCCTTGGCCAATCAATTTAAAGAGGTCGTATTCGACTCTTTGGAGACAAGGATTTGAAGCATGGGTAAGAAACAGGGCTGAGGATACATCTTATTTGGTTGTTGGTGGAAAGAAGTTATACAAAAATTGGTTTATCAACGCAATGACACCCGATTACTGGTTGACAGACCAGGTAACATATATATAACCATATTTAAAAAAAAAATTATTCGTAATAGTTACTTATAGTTATCTTTGATTTTGTAGCATATGGACGTCGCAATGTACCTCCTCATGAAGAGGATCAAGCAATACCCTGCCATATTCAAGAAGAAGGTTGTGATGTTGGACACTATATTCACTGTAAGTATTTTATATATGTGTTCGAGTATGTTTGTTAGATGTTCGAGTTGTTGAACTTGATGTTCGAGTATATTAGTTCACATGTTCGAGTATTTTAGTCGGATGTTTGAGTATTTTATTTCATATGTTCGAGTATTTTAGTCGGATGTTCGAGTATTTTTATTTCATATGTTCGAGTATTTTATTTCACATGTTCGAGTTTTTTAAGATACATGATCGAGTTTTTTAGTCAGTTGTTCGAGTATTTTAATTCACATGTTCGAGTAGTTTAGTCGGATGTTCGAGTATTTTTATTTCATATGTTCGAGTATTTTATTTCACATGTTCGAGTTTTTTAAGATACATGATCGAGTTTTTTAGTCAGTTGTTCGAGTATTTTAATTCACATGTTCGAGTAGTTTAGTCGGATGTTCGAGTATTTTATTTCACATGTTCGAGTTTTTTAAGATACATGATCGAGTTTTTTAGTCAGTTGTTCGAGTATTTTAATTCACATGTTCGAGTAGTTTAGTCGGATGTTCGAGTATTTTATTTCACATGTTCGAGTTTTTTAAGATACATGATCGAGTTTTTTAGTCAGTTGTTCGAGTATTTTAATTCACATGTTCGAGTATTCTAGTCGGATGTTCAAGTATTTTTATTTCATATGTTCGAGTATTTTATTTCACATGTTCGAGTAGTTTAGTCGGATGTTCGAGTATTTGAGAAAAAATAATATAGTACATTTTACAGGTATCAGTTGAATCCCACTTTAATGAGTTCACTAAAGATCCTCATAATGTTGGAGAATGGGACAAACATGAAGTCTTTGAGCACTATATTTCTGGAAAAAACCCTGAAGGGTCCATACCATTGAATGGTGTAGATTACATTTACTTTCCCATGAACTGGAGAAATATCCATTGGGTTGCAATTGAGGTTGAAGTTGGCAACAAATGGATCAATGTATATGATCCCAAAATTTCAATCACCAGCAAGGAGGATTGCAATAATCATATGAAACCGTTGAGGACTATGTTGCCATACATCCTTCGTTTGGGTGGGATTGATGCAGGAGTCGCCCCACGGCCTGCTCATAGATTGCAAGTTGTTCCTCAGCAAGAGACCGGGTAAATGTTTCCAGTGTTAGATAAATTTTTCATGGTGGTTAACGTTTATATATTTTTGTAACATATATGCTATCTTATGTTTTACAGGGGAGATTGTGGGATGTTCACAATAAAATTTATAGAGGTATTGAGTGCAGGAATGCCAATACAACTTATTAATCAGACAGACATGATGTTTTACAGGAGGAAATTCGCAATCGAGTCATACGGACAACATTTTTAACTTACTTTTGTAAATATTTATTTTCATCCTATTAAATTGTATATAACTCAGTGTAATACAAATATTGGTTCGAGTAATGCAAGGTACATTTGTTCGAGTAATTACCTATTATCATCGAGTAATATACTATAATGTATATTTGTTCGAGTACTTTTCTTATTTGATCGAGTAATATAATATTCACATGTTCGAGTAACCTATTAAATGATCGAGTAATTCACATGTTCGAGCATTTGTTGAGTATATTCGAGTATATAGGTGTACCATTTAGCGTATTTCTTGGGTCTATTCGAGTAATTGGTGGCACATGTTCGAGTATTTGTTGAGTCTATTCGAGTAAATGATGGCCCATTTCGAGTAATTGTCCAGGCTATTCGAGTAAAACATTTAACTGTTGGAGTAATACATTGATTCTGTTCGAGTAATACAGTTAACTGATTAATGAATTTATCAAAAATCATAACATTAATGATGTTGGAGTCAAAGCATGTTACATCTATGATGTTGGAGTCAATGCATGTTACATCTATGATGTTGGAGTCAATGCGATTGGCTCTTTGCATGTTTGACGATTATGACCTCGCTGTCGACACCGGGAACATATCCTCACTGCTATAGTTTCACCAGATGATGGGATCCTTCGTTGTCTTGGCCTCCCCCCTTGACGTCTAGTCGCCGGTGGGAGCAATACGTTGTCCTCGCTAACTTTGCGTTGATCCTCAATAGTTACTGGGTATATAGCTTCAGCATAAGCTAACATTAGGGCCTCATTCGTATAGTACGGAGAACACAAGGAATTAAAAGATATGTTCCGAACTCGACATGCAGCCAATGCGTGTACACAAGGAAGTTGGTCAAGATCAAACACACGGCATGAACATGTCTTGTTTTGCAGATCAACCTGTCCATCTTGATCACCATCTCGTACATAGTACTCACTATGGCTTATCGGTTGAACATTTAGTCGTTGTGACCTATTGCTTCTCTTTCTAACTTCCTTGTCACACTCGCAACATAGGTAAGACGTGACAGATGCTGCGTTATTACGACGAGCACTGAACCATTCCTGCAATTTGGCACGCAATTGTTCAACTAGCATTGTAATCGGCAAACTTCGAGCATCTCGTAGTATAGCATTCAAGCACTCTGCAATGTTCGTCGTCATGATACTATATCTCTTACCAGAAGACAGTGCTCTAGACCACCTATGGAAACCAGCTTCAACTAAATAAGCATAAGGTCTACCTCCGTCGACATTACGCAACTGATTCATTAAATGCTCGAATTCAGATGTTCGATACACCTTAGCAGCTTTAAGATATATAGGGATGATAGATTCGTTGAACCCTTTCGCCTTCATGTTTCGTTGGATATGGACGATACATGCGCCATGAAATGAACCAGGCAATACAAGTGAAACTGCCCTATCAATGCTAGGATTTCTGTCTGAAATGATACATAACCGTGAGAAGTCTTCAACTGTAATGGCATCCCGTAATTTTTCAAAAAACCATTGCCAAGATGCATTATTCTCAGAATCACCAATGCCAAAAGCAACCGGATAAATTTGCTCATTTCCATCCAAAGCAGTTGCCACAAAAAGTGTACCCAAATACTTACCCTTCAAATGGGTGCCATCAACGACGATAACAGGGCGCATTGAACTATGAAATCCACGTAAGCTTGCACCAATTGCCATGAAAAAATACTTGAATCGATTATCATCATCAGACTCAATATGAGTAATTGTACCAGGGTTATTATTCTCCAATACAGCACAATAATGGGGTAAGTAAGCAAATGATTCTTCCGGTGAACCACGAAGAGAATAAAGCGCACATTCTCTAGCCCTCCATGCCTTATCATAGGTAATATTAATGCCATATTCTCTTCTAATATCCTGAATTATGTCATTTGGTCTGTAAACACGCCCAACACCTTCATATCTGGCCCTGATGCAATCACCAATCACCCTTCCTGATGCTTGCTTGTGCCCATGATTCACAAATTCCAACGAACATGTGTGAGTATCATTGAATTTTTTCACAAGAAAAAGTTCAGTTTCTTTTAGCTTTATACCTCTCATACGCCATTGGCATCCACTTGCAAGACACTCGACCACAAGCAAAGACTTCGTCGACCTCGTCACCCTGAATTGAAAATTCTTCTTAATAGCATAGAGGGATATATGCTTATGCAACTCTTTCTTGTTTGTAAAAATCACCCCCACATCAAACGTATCAGATGATTCGCTGTTGAGGTCAATAGTATTGCTCCCACTATATTGCCCAACCTGAATGTTCTCACCCGTCTGCGTATTAGGATCATTAGTTGCAGCAACATCATCAACAACAAAAGGTTGAGTTTCTGGAACATAACTTGCACCTCCAACAAAAGGAATGTCATCATCGTATTCATCATTAATATTATCTTCTCGACCCTGGCCATCTCTAACAGCATCAAAATCTTCTTCGAATTGGCTTAAACTAGGAAAATCATCAATCCGATTTCTGGCACGTCCAACAAAAGGTTGAGTTTCTGGAACATAACTTGCATCCTGCGAATGAAACTGTTGATGTTCTTTTGGTCTTACTGTTATACATAGTGGGGTACCCGGTTTCCGTGAAGCGTCAGGTCGCCGTGCATCATCATTCTGTCGTAAGAAGAATTGCAAGTCATCTTCATTGCTAACAACCAACGGTTCCATATGGAAATGTGTGTTATATACAAATTTCATGAGCAACTCATTTGAAGTTCGATCAATTCCCGTAATCTTGTATATCTTCTCCAAAAAATCCTCATAGGAAATGGACTCATTCACAACAAAACCTTTCCCAGTACCACCAATGAATTTGTAAATTCCTCCTGAAAATTCCCAATCTCCGCCGTATATAACAACAAGGTCAACCACACCCATTCCTGAAAAACAAAATTGCAAGAACTTGAAAACTCGAACAAACATCATAAACAACTCGAACATATATAATAGAATACTCGAACAGATATCTTCAAACACTCGAACGTATCAAAAAAACACTCGAACAGATGGCATCTAATACTCGAACAGATATCATAAAATACTCGAACATATCCCTTCAAACACTCGAACATATCAAACAAAACACTCGAACAGATATCCTTAAATACTCGAACATATCAAAGAAAACACTTGAACAGATATCATTAACACTCGGACAGTTATCCTAAAACACTCGAACAGATATCCTAAACACTCGAACAGATCTCCTAAAACACTCGAACAGATATCATTAACACTCTGACAGATATCATAAACACTCGAACAGTTATCCTAAAACACTCGAACAGATATCCTAAACACTCGAACAAATCTCCTAAAACACTCGAACAGGTCTCCTAAACACTCGAACAGATATCCTAAACACTCGAACAGATATCCTAAAATACTCGAACATATATAATAAAAAATAAGCCATATTTTTAAATAATATTATTTGGATAAAAGTGATATTACCCTTCTCTTTAATGGTTATTAGTTGTACGTTTTCCGATTTTCTATGTTTATCTTTTCAAAACGCTTGGGGGACATTTGATTTTCTATGTTTGTCTTTTCAAAACGCGTGCGAGACATTTGATTTCTATGTTTATCTTTATTGGTTATTAGTTGAGATTTAATGTTTAATATTAATTATGACGTTTCGATTTTTGATAAGCATTAAATACAGTGGAGTTAATACTTAGGATTATTCCTATATACATAGCACTATCAAACAATAAACACTCGGACAGATATCATACACACTCGAACAGATATCCTATAATACTCGAACATATGTAATACAACACTTGAACAGATATCCTAAAATACTCAAACAGTTATACTAAAACACTCGAACATATGTAATATAATACTCGAACACATATCATAAACACTCGAACAGTTATCCTAAAACACTCGAACATATGTAATATAATACTCGAACAGATATCATAAAACACTCGAACATATATAATAAAAAATAAGCCATATTTTTAAATACTATTATCCGGATAAAAGTGATATTACCCTTATCTTTAATGGTTATTAGTGGTACGTTTTCCAATTTTCTATGTTTATCTTTTCAAAACGCGTGGGATTAGTTGAGATTTAATGTTTAATATTAATTATGACGTTTCGATTTTTGATAAGCATTAAATACAGTTGAGTTAATACTTAGGATTATTCCTATATATATAGCACTATCTACGGGAAAGATATACATCAACCGAAAAGAGAAATCTTCTTTTTGTATAATATGACATCCTCTCGGACTGCTGTCAACACCTTGAGGAAGGAACTGGAGGAGGCATATGAAGACCTAGAAGATCACGAAGCTAAGATTGCAGAGCTTACTAAAGCTCTCCAATCTGCTGGGAGTTCATTGTCCCAGCTCCATGAGCTAGCTGAGAAGCGAGCTATGGAGCAGGACACCCATAAACTCCAGGACTCCCTCCTTGATCTATCTGTTTTGATCAACGAGGTTTTAGATAAAATAAGTGAAAAATTGAACATCTGGAGTTAGGTTGTAATAAAAAATTTTATAAATAAAATTTATATTTCCGTTACATTATTTGTTTCATTTAATATCTGTTGTAATATTTAACCTGTTGAAATATTTACTCGAACACACATCCATAATACTCGAGCATATATCACATAAAACTCGAACATATATCAAATAATACTCGAACATATGTAACAAAATACTCAAACACATATGAAAGATACTCGAACATGTGTAACAATATACTCGAACATATATCACATATTACTCGAACATGTGTAACAAAATACTCGAACACATATCACATATTACTCGAACATGTGTAACAAAATACTCGAACACATCACATATTACTCGAACATGTGTAACAAAATACTCGAACACATATCACATATTACTCGAACATATATCAAATAATATTCGAACAGATATAAGTAAATACTCGAACATATATCCAATAATAGACGAACATATGTAACAAAATACTCGAACACATATGAAAGATACTCGAACATGTGTAACAATATACTCGAACACATATGAAAGATACTCGAACATGTGTAACAATATACTCGAACACATATCACATATTACTCGAACATGTGTAACAAAATACTCGAACACATATGAAAGATACTCGAATATGTGTAACAATATACTCGAACATGTGTAACAATATACTCGAACACATATCACATATTACTCGAACATGTGTAACAAAATACTCGAACACATATGAAAGATACTCGAATATGTGTAACAATATACTCGAACACATACACATATTACTCGAACATGTGTAACAAAATACTCGAACACATATCACATATTACTCGAATCATTTAGGTTCAAATTTAATTCATAGAATTTGAAGAGTTCGAGTAGTAACCGTTTTAGCTTCCCCACGTTCTTTTAAAATAACTGCCCACTTATTAGAACGTTGTTCCTTCAACTATAAATAGGACATAGGAAGAAACTGTTTAAGGTCATCCTTTATCCTCTTAAATCAAAGATCACCCATCTCGATCTAAAATGAGTTCTTCTCATCGAACTTCTTCAAAGAGAGCAATAAATGAAGAGGAAGACCCCATTCCTCCAAAGAGAGCAAAGACTGAAGACCCGTCTTCTTCAAAGAAGACAGGGGTCCAAGAGAAAGGTTCCACTTCGACGAACACCGAGGAGCCTCAAGACCCTATCGTCGACATATTCACTGTATCTGAGGAGTTATATAGAGAAAATCCTGAGAACTCCATTGAAGGGTTGAAAGAACTACTGAAGGAAGCCGAAAGCAACCTTCAGAACGAATATGAACGTAACCAGTCCTACACGGACGTGCTCCGTTCAGTGAGGGATGCATTGATCGGAATTCGTGACAATGCATGGGGTCACGCTCGAGGCCAAAATGCTTATCGGCTACAAGAGTCCCTTTTGGACCTTGCAGCCCATGTTGGAACTGCAATGAATGACATAAACGATGTAATCCTTACATGGGCACGTTAGAGTTTATTTCACCTAATGTCAATTTTTATCAAATATTTCCTTTATCATTCTGTGAAGTCAACAAATACTCGAACATCAATAAACAAAAACTCGAACAGATATATCGATAAATACTCGAACAGATATCAACTAATACTCGAACAGATATATCGGTAAATACTCGAACAGATCTCAACAAATACTCGAACAGATATATCGGTAAATACCCGAACAGATCTCACTCGAACATATCTACAAAAATACTCGAACATCAATAAACAAAAACTCGAACATCTATCGGTAAATACTCGAACATATCTCAACTAATACTCGAACAGATATATCGGTATATACTCGAACATATCTCACTTGAACATCTATCAGTACATACTCGAACAGATCTACAAAAATACTCGAACATCAATAAACAAAAACTCGAACAAATCTCAACAAATACTGGAAGAAGAACATAAACTAAATCAAATGAATATGGTGTGTATACGATTGAATGCAAGGTAAGAGAGTTCTAACGAAGCCTATATACCATGCGAACTTAAAAATCACTCACTTGGGGTTATTAATGTCGATATAGAGCAAGAATGACGGCAGCGATGGGAACGCCGATAAGGCTGAAGAATGCCCAAGCCTAAACCCCAGACCTCTTGAAGAAACACCCGAAGATTTGGTGCGGCAAATAAACACCGGTAAATGTCAGGAATGGAGTTTCGGTAAATCGGATTTTGGTTTTTCTCGATGGGTTACGGATGTCTCTGTCTGCTGTGGGATGTGAGTGGCATTGATGTGTATTGTGGTATGTGATAAGGGTATTTCAGTCAGAAAAAAACAAAAAAGTGTTAGATTTCATGTTTTTAAAAAAGTGGGTTAGTTTTTAAAATTTGGTTTAAAAAAGTGTTACTTTTCCGAAAAACCCGAAAGGTAACGCATTGCGGAATGGGAAGAAGAGAGACTCGCATTCCCCTCCGATGTTGCTTCCTCTGTTAGCGTTTACATGTCCTTTTGTGCTCTCTGAGTCTTAAAGAGAAATTGATAAACACCATATTCGACCTCCTCTCAACTTCTCGAATTTCTAATTTGACCACCAAATTCACGGCACTCCTCGCAAGGAGAGGCCTTCCTTTTCTCTTCAGGTACTTCTCCGGTCTCGGAAACACGTCTATACATGTTGATACGTGTGTGTTAATGCATCTGTGGAGTGCGGTGCACTAACGATGTTGCTTGTGCAGGGAGGAACGGGGCTCTGCTTTGCAGATCTGATCTGAATTGTGTTAGTTCAAATCTGATTCCTCTCACGTACTGAGATTCCGCTTCTTCTTTTTTTCGCAAGGATGGGTATTCTGTTTACTCGAATGTTCTCTTCGATCTTCGGCAATAAAGAGGCTCGGATCCTTGTCCTCGGCCTCGACAATGCCGGAAAAACCACGATTCTTTGTAAGTGGTTTTTGATTCTCTCCGATAGCATTTTCTTTTCGGATTGATATTTAGTGACTCTTGGTGGGTTTGGATTTGACGTAGATCGGCTGCAGATGGGTGAAGTTGTCTCCACAATTCCAAGTAGGTTATCTTTCTTTTCTAAGTGATTCAATTTTGTTATTTGTCTCGTTGCTGAGGAAGAAATTGGAACTGATAGATATTTGGTGATCACCAAATATGTTGAGAGGAACAAAATAATGTGTTAGGACATAATATATTTTGTTATTGCATGATCGTATAATTTTGTTTGAGAGTGGCTCGGTAATGTTTTGAAATGAGTGATTTTGTGGTTTAATGTGTTATAATGTTCACATATGCTGCTTGATTAATTTCCTCGTGCAAATCTTTTGTTGCAGCAATTGGATTCAATGTGGAAACAGTGCAGTACAACAATATTAAGTTCCAAGTCTGGGATCTAGGTATGTCAATGTTCCACCTTCATGTGTACATTAAATATCTTTGCCAAATTTTTACTACGTTCCTGTTAATTGCTTGAAATTATGGAATCTCTTTAAAGGTGGATAAAACTACTCTTTCTGTTATCAACAGTAAATTTAAATGGTCTTTGCTATCAAGAAAACATAAAAGTAGCTTTGATTTGATTGGAATCTGGGCAGATTAGGAAATTTGATGATGAGTATGGGGGGTTTGTGGATTGGGTTATTGATATTTTGAATTGACGGTCTTTTTTAATGTATCAGTGGCATTATCAATTGAACATATTTCTTAACTGCTGTTAGTAAGGGTGTTATGATTAAATAAACTGTGTTGGGAGCATTCCAAATACATTGGGTTGAAAGCATTCTATTAAATTCTATTGTCATTAAATTAGATCACTATTTGACTAGTAGTTCCTATGTCCTGCCTTCCTTGACTTGACTAGTAAGGGTATGTGATACCTCCTTTGAGTAACTGTAGGTAAGTTAAGGGACTTATTTTCGTTGTTGTGACTAGGCAATATATTTTCAGCAGCAGGATACCCATTTTCTGTTCTCTGACATGCAGGAGACTTCTTGTTCTCATTCATAATCCTTTTCTCTATGTATTTCTCCCTCTCATCCTATGGTTTCAATAATTGCACTACTTAGTTCCACAAAGTATATAGTTGACAGTTTTACAGATGAAATAGAGAATAGCTAATTTTCACTGTAGGTATCATATGTCTTAGGTGGATAGTAAGTGTACATATTGCTGCTGCTAATTTCTGCAACTAAAAGCTTGACATACTATTTGGAAGTGCATTAACGCAACCAATTGTGATGGGTATCTTTGAATCCATTTTCTATATTTACTGAATTCACTAAGTTTGTTCATTATGTGAGTTTTGGCACTCTTCTGTAACATCACATAATTATGGCTATATGTAATAATTTAATTACTGGCAAAAAGGAATCACACTGAGAATCAAATCAGTGGTTTGAGTGTATTTCTGGTTACATGACTTTTAATGTTATTAATGTTATTATATTTGGCCCAATTCAAAGTTTTCATGTGATTATCATTCTCCTATGTGCATTCGCAGTAATTCTAAATGACAAACAAATCAATGGTATTTTCTAGTGTAAATTGGAGGTCATGAATGGACCGCTTTCTTCTGAATGTTCATTTGCTAGGTTCCCTCGTCTTTGGAATTTTACCATTACTTTAGATTAAAAAAAACCCCGTTTGTTTGGTTTTTGCAGCCATATACAAATTTCCTGACGTTCTACAGAGCTTTGACATTATGGATTATAAATGCACCTATTTATTTCTTTTTCGCATTGAAAAAAAAAAACCAACCTATTTATGAAACTTGGAATACATGAATCCTAGTCGGATGCTTTTTCTTTATGTCATAGTCATTGCTGCTATTCACTCTTATTTGGTATCCCTCCACCCCATAATTTTCATTAACACAAATGATAAGATAGTCTTACATGAAAAATGCACAGACAAAAAATCCGTCTAATGGGTGTCTACTCTAGCCTCTTTGGAATGGGTACTTATTTACATATACAAATTTCTAGATTATGAGGTTGATCTATCGGGTTTTTCTCTGATCATAATTTTGTTGTTTGTTAACACAGGTGGGCAGACAAGTATCAGGTATGCTTTAAAATTTAAATAGTATTTCTTCATATTAAATTCTGTGAGTTTCTAATATCGAGGTTCTTGTGGGAGTGGGACCTCTGATCTCCATGACACTACCATTTCAAGATCTCTTGAAAGTATGAGACCTCAATATTGTTCTGGATAAACGGTTTGATAATGATGAATTTCTCTAAGGCCTTCACAAAATCTTACTGGCAGCTTATTTGTCATTGTTCCTCAGGCCTTACTGGAGATGTTATTTTCCAAATACTCAAGCCATAATTTATGTTGTCGACTCAAGTGACACAGATAGGCTCGTCATTGCTAAAGAAGAGTTTCATGCGATTTTGGAGGTAGACTTTAGTTTATGCTATCAACATTGCCATTCATTGCCAACAGCTATGTCTTTGTTGATGTGATGTCCTTTCACTCTATGTATACAATAAGGAAAAGTAACTAATATAAAGACACAATTTTTTTGGATTTGAGTTCTTATTTATGGAGTGAAAAGAGGGAAATGTGAGATGCATGGAAGTTATGGAATTCTTAAGGTGGAAAAGGAAAGGAAGAGGAGATAGCTGTGTGAAAATTTGGGAATGCCAGAGATAAAAGAAAACAAAAAACATAAACTTTATGTTATTAAAAAAAGTTTACTTTGTTGTATTTTTTTCCCAGCACACATTTCTAAGAATGTTTATGCTTATCAATTGAAAATACTGTTGATACTTGTTGGAGAAAGCCTAATCCAACAATGTTTAATGGTTGTGTCAGAATTGAATATTATAATGCCATTGTCTAAGTTATGAAGCAGGGTCTTTTTGGTAGCCCTTAGAAAGTTTCTTTTCTAAGATTGTTGTGCATTTTGTAACGTCAGTGTTTACTTTAGAAGGTAACCATAAGGTGAAACATACTCTCTTCAGTTCTTAAATTTGGTATTTTGGAAAAACTATTGTGGAATTTATTGTTCTGAGGTTTTGAACATTTTGCTCAATTCGTAGCTCGAAAAGAAAATTTTGGCTCAACACAATTTCTTTCTATATGACTATACTTTGAATTTGTTGTACGCAGTCCTGTTATTCCCTTATTTATGTGTTCGCTGGTATTGACTATGATCGGAGGTTCCTATTACTTCAACCTTATGCTTTTGAATCTATATATTTTAGAGGATGATTTACACTCACACTGTTAAGCATTTTTACAGGAGGAAGAGTTAAAAGGTGCCGTTGTCCTAATTTTTGCAAACAAGCAAGTGAGTGCCATTGAGCTCTCGTTTATGCTGTATAATTTGTTCCACTAGGTAGAATTTGTTATTTAGTTGTCTCTAAACATTTTTCTCATTTTTTGACGATACAGGATCTTCCTGGTGCACTCGATGATGCGGCGGTAACTGAGGCCTTGGAGTTGCACAAGATTAAAAATCGCCAATGGGCTATCTTTAAAACTTCGGCCATAAAAGGAGAAGGCCTCTTTGAGGGCTTGGATTGGTAAGAATTACTGATATTGTGAGTGGTATAATCCCCATTCAAGAACAAAGTGAAACTGGTAAAGAGTTTGACATTAATAACAAATTTACCGGATTATTAGCTTAGAACTTTCCACTGGCACTAGCAGTCTTAATACATTATACGCATGACACTAGAACTACTTATTTTAAGGTGCTATTCTCAATTTCATCAAGAAGACTTTCAAAGCAGTATATTAACCTCTTGATTACGATCCCTTCTGATTGTTCCTTATTTTTTATTGGTCAGTGTTATGTTTCTCTTTCCGTATGTGTGTGTGCATTTGGTCGTATAAATTTTGTCAATAGGAATTTCTCCTGTGAAAAATTATGCTTCCTTTTAATCTTTGTTCAAACAGACTTTCTAATGGTGTGTGATCTGGTAGTAAAAGATTTAAAAATTAGGCATCAAGTGTCATTCTACTTGATTTCTTATGGAGCATGACACTTGGATGCAATGTTGCATGGCCAAATATTATTGAAAAGCCCCAGTCCAATTCTGTCTCTAAAATTCTTGTCATAGTTGAGATGCCAATTTTTTATTCTTCTCGATTTCAACTCTCTAAATAATCCTTGCTGTAAGGTCAAAAATATTCCTCTCTTATGCAATACTTATTTAGGTATGAAGATTCATGTACAACATTTCTTCTTCCAATTTACAGCGATTGACAAAAGTTGAGTTTGAAACTCGCTGTAAATTGGCAAAAGTTGAGTTGATGGGAAAATAACTAAAGGTTGACAAAAGTTGAGTTTGAAATACTGCTGTGCTGAGGCTTGTAACTATGATCACTGCAAAAGAAATGGACTCTTTTCATTGCCCATGACAATAGAACTAAATTGTTTTCATTGATCCCATCCTTGCGGTATTTATTTCCACAATTGAACACCCTTAGGTCTTAGGATCCATTGCTCTTTCTGCAATCCAACGTTTGTGGTCAAGGCTGTTTTTGGTTGCAATAGTCTTCTGCCATAGATGTTCTTTCTCCATTCAGTAACTGTAAAGCCATTTACCCAGGAACGCAAACTACTTAGGTTATGAGGTAGTTTCACGGGATCCTATTGGAATTAAGAGAGGAGAGAGGGAGCTTTCCTTTTAGGGTGAAGTCTTTGCTCTTCATATTTCTTTTAGTTACCAGTCAGACATACTCTGCTCACCAACTGGAGTGGAAAACCCAAGCAGTTGTGAGATTTAACTTTTTAACGACAGTGTGAAGCATAAAAGAAAACTAAACACTATGTCATGAATTATTATTGGGCTGAAATACAATTTTCATCCCGTAACTATTCAACATACATTACAGACTTATGAAAGTTATTAGTAAGTTACTTTTAACTCGAAAAGGAATTGTTCAGTTGCTAACTTAAAGGTAATTCTTTGGTTGCACAAAATGCCCAATGCACTTTTCCACTTCATGCAACCAGCTTAATCCTATTTGTTACATTCTCTTGATCCCTCCATCGTTCTGAATATATTGTCCCAAGATATTTAAAATTATTTGCTTTAGGTTTTTTTTCTCTTCTATTTTAATTGCTTCCTCGTCTCCTTTCTGAATATACTGTCCCAAGATATTTAAAATCATTTGATTTAGGTATTTCTTTCTCGTCTATTTTAATTGCTTCCTCGCCTCCTTTCTTATAACCCTTACGAAACTTACACTTCATAAAACCTTTGGATTCCGACGTTTGTCTCCATGTTTCAAAATTTGAATTGGCATCGTTGGCTCATCCATTACTATGACAGACAAGAAAGGACTCAAGGGCCCTTGGTGTAAACCTATTGTAATGGGGAATTCTTCTATAGATCCTCCTCTATTTTTTACATTAGCTGCTCGCTTCATTCATGTCCCTAAAATATATTGGTGTAGCTGATCGCAACCCTCCTTCTCAAGAACCAGGCCCCTTCGTCACTTCTTTAGGTACCCTATCATATGCCTTCTCCAAATCGATAAAAACTAAATGAATGTTGTTTTCTATGTTTTTCCACAAGTCCTCTCTGTCAGGATATCACGTTGCCGATATTTCTGGCACAAGACCAAATTGCTTCTTTGAAATGAACATACTTTCAAAAAGTTCTTCACATTTGTATTTTATTTTATTTTATTTTTTTTTGTAAGTGCGTGTAGTGAAGGTTGTAACTTCTTAATGTAGGTTGAGCAACACACTCAAGTCTGGGGGTGGCTAAGTTTCCTGGAGATGCATCAGGTGTGTTTATGTGTTCAGGCTAAATGACAGAAGAGAAAGGGTTACTTGGCATGGCCGGTGATAATGAATTTCTTCATGGGTGCAATTGTCATCTGATGTTTATTGATTTTCTGTGATAATAGACAACTGATCTGCATCTACAATTTTCATCAAATGATTTTACCGGTTTCTCCTTATGATTTTTGCATCTTTTCTTTTATTATTTTTGTCATTCCTGGTATTTTCGTTCATTTAAAATGCTTTATTCCTGCTTACCCTTTCTGTGCTCTTTGTAGTCGAGATGCAAGTATGATTTAAGACTATATCTTACATTTGCTTCCATGCAAAAGCTGGGATCACCATTCTAGGTAATGAAAAACCATATGATAGTGTTGTTCTGATGCTTTGCTGTGATAAAGTGTATTGAACTGTTCCGAAGTTGATTGTGCTGTAAGAAACCGGGATCTCCTTTACCTTAGCAGTTATAAGGTGAATCTGTGGCTTTAATCCATTATCTATGTGTCAATGTATTTGCAAATAAAAGCAACTGGGTTGTGTATGGAGTACCACTATTAGCAATCTTCAAGTTCTTACCTGAGTAACTGTTGAGTTGGTTATGCATGAAATATGAATAACGGGGGATCATTATCATTGACTGGGGCTAAGGCCAAAGGGAACCTTACGAGCTTGAATTTTAAGGATTTTTTTTTTATTTACTAAATCATATATTGAAGCATCGAGTGGTGGGATATTTTCCCTATCCTTTTCGTAGATAGCTAAAATTCTTGGTGGCGGTGATGTTTATGATTTCTTTTGATCTATTTCTTTGACATCTCAACTGGGAATGTTTGGAACGAATTTTGGCTGTGGATTATTCTATGATATGAAATGCATCTGTCAAGTTACGTTTCCATTTTGTTTTCCTTTTCTTACACTGCTATCGTTTGATGGATGAATTTAAAGCAGGTGTTTGACGAAACTTGTAGCATAAACTAGCTTATAAGTTTAAAAAAAAAAAAAGTCTATTTAATTTTAATTTAAAAGATAAAATAAAAAAAGTTTATAATATTATCTTTATAAAAAGGAAGAAACAAAAAAAAAATGAAAAGAACAAACATAAGTTCTAAAATAATCTTCAATTTGAAGTGTTTGGCAGAGTCGTGTTGATTTTCAATATTAACTGTTAAGCTTTGAAAAAAAAGCTATGAAATAAGCTGTGAGGTGTTTAGTAAAGTTGTTAACTGTTCTTAGTGGTTAAATTGTGTAAAATATATTTTATTTGTATTATTATTAATTTATATGTATAATTTATCATGAAAAAATTATAATTACTTTAATTTAATATTTAAATAGCCATTTAATAAGCATAATTATTAACTTATAAGTATAATTACTAATTTATTATTAATGTATAAATGTAATTATTAATTTATCAATATTTAATATCAAGTTCTGGGACCCACAGAACATAAAAATTAAAAAAAAACAAATAAGTCACTATTAGGCGTGGGACCATGCCTTTTTGGCATGGGTCCCACGCCAAAATCAAAACGGCTCTCAATTTTATGATGTTTGGTGAGGCGGTCCCGCGAAGCGGGATTGTTCTGCGAACCGTCTCATCAAACACAGCCTTTAAAATAAACTTTGCCAAACAGGCATAAAAAATCCTAAATTGATAAAAAAAGACAATTAAATATTATGAATAACAGCCCTCTTTCCCCATGAACACGAGTATTATCTAATGCGAAATCTTCGGTTTGAGTCATAGTTACTCTTTTTAAGGATGAGCCTATCATTGTATCCCAACAAGGTTTAAATAAATTAATTTTATTTAATCATGTTATTCATATGATTAGAGCGCGCGCACACACATATATATATATATATATAGCACATTAGATCTTATCTTTTAGGATTCGGAAGATTTAGATGATATTGAAAAGATTATGAGCTGGAGAGAGGAGTCGAGGGAACAATAAAAAAAGAAGACACAGATGTTTTTGTCCTGTTTGTTTATAACGTGAATCATGAATCATAATATGGTCACACTAAAGCAACTGTTTTAAAAGAAAAGACACTATGTATTGCCTAAATGGAGGTTGTTGGGCCAATGTTTTACATGCGTGAACAGTTTTTTCTAAGAAAGATCGAAAAATATCTTATATAATTCATTCATTAATTAACGACACCAAACGTGATTCATTCCTTCATTCTCGTAATGCAGCTGTGGTTGTGGTTATCCAAGCAGTAATATATCATTATCATATCATTTGTACTCTTTAGGATTCTCTTTCACTTCCAGACTATTATCATTGTACTTCGAATCGACAAAGCCTCCTGTTTTTTATTAAGATTCAATTTTCTAATTTTTCTATATATTTTTTTTATAAATTGGTTGAATCATAAATATTGATTGAAAGTTATATGCGAGAATTGACTCTTTTTGAAAAATTTATATATATATATATATATATATATATATATTATCATAATAATGATCATCACCACTTGAATAATCATTGTACATACATATAGGTTAATTTGTCCTGATAGGCGCTCCAATTGTAGCCGTAATTCTCACACTCGAAAGTATATTAAATCATGTTTTCAAATGTGTTATTGAGTATTTTTGGTGTTCATATTGTTAGGATAAAGTAGATTTTTTTAAAAAAAAATTAAATCTGAAACACTAAATTCGTAATATTTTTTGTGATGTGGAACTCACTCAACTGTTCACTGGATCAAAGAAGAATCAACAAAAACACAACACTGAGAGTAAATATCCTTGACGAAATAGAAGAATAGTTATTTTTTCTGTTAATTATACTTTTCATCACTGAAAGATAGGTGTCATTCACTAAAATGAATAACAATCCTCTGAGGCCCCAATCTATGACTCTGTTTGGTAGAGCGGAAAGCTGGATTTTCAATGCTAGCGGAAATGCTGTGAAAAATATGTTAAGTTTAAAGATATGAAATATGCTGTGAGGTGTTTGGTAAACTAAAAACTGACTTTAGGGGAAAAGTTGTGGAATAAAAGTATTATAATATTATATTTTTTTATTTTTATATTAAAATTTGTTATTAAATTTAATATTAGATGAATATAATCAATATAATTTTAAGCATAATTAATTTTATTAATAAAATAATTAATTTATTAAAATTTATATTTTAAAATAATTTTGTTAATAATTTAATCTTAAAATTTTAATTTAATAAATATGATTCATTACTTAAATTTTAAAGAAAAATGAATAAACTGTTATAATATTACACGGATTTCATGTGAATAAACTGTTATAATATATTAATAAAGAATTTATATGAGTAATATATTAATATAACTGTGGGCCCCAATTGTTTTTAATCAAAAAAAATAATAAAGTATAATGATTTGTGGGGCCAGTGTGAGCCCCACGTTATTTTTTGGAAAAAAATAAAAAGTGGACAGTGAAAACAGCTTTATAATCTCCCATTGGGAGCTTATAAAGCGCTAGCGGATCCGTTGATACCGCTGTGCTGTTTGGCACAGCGGAAGGCGGAAGCGGATCCGCTCCCACTTCTGCTGTGCCAAACAGGCAGTATACCCCAATTATCGCAATATCTAATGCTTCTTAAATTCTAAATTCTAAACTCTAAAACACAAACCTTATATCTTAAACTCTAAATCTTAAACCCCAAAACTTAAACCCTAAATCTTCAACCCTAAACCTTAACCCTGAATACTAAATTTTAAACCATAAACCGTAAACACTAACTACTAACCCCTAAATTCAATTATGTCATTTTCAAAAAAAAAAAAAAACATGATTTAACATATTTTTGGGAGTAGATTATAGTTAAGAATTCGAACCCTTCCCAACTCTAATTTGTCTATCATCGACATGGCAATATACATGTAAGAATTGGTCCTTATTTAACACCTTATGTGAGAATTTATATATATATTTATAGAGGAATTATTCTATGTGCACCTGATTTGCGCACTTTAAATGCGCACCTATGTTTTAATCATTAATTTGAAACATGTGAAACCCAAAATAATGGACCTCATTTGTCATTTCACTCATTCATTAAAAGGTGGTGAGTATTTAAAGTGGACAAATTAGGTGCACATAGAAAAATTCCTCTATATTTATATATGCATGTATATGGTGCAAAGTTTATAAATACAAGTGCTTATCTGTTATTGTTATCTTACTTTCTCCTTCTGTTTTTTTTTTTTTATATTTTTTCCTAAATGTCTTCTTTTCCTTCTTCTGTACCTCTCCTAGGCTATCTGCTGCCTATCAAAAAATAAATAAATAAATAAATACACGTGCTTAATTACTGTCATGGAAGACACATCACAGGTGTATCTATAGATAGGTAGGTACACTAAATAAATAGTACAGGAAACTCATGAGAGATAACGGGGAAGTCATATTCAGACAATTTTCCACGTGCAAAATCTTCCTTCTATGTTTGACGAGTATTCTAAAACTAAGACAAGCTAGAGATGGCCCCTCTTGCGATCCTATAAAAACAGCCTCCCCAATCCCAATTCCCAACACCAACTACCAAACTACCTCTTCCACCCCCTCTTCACCTTCACAGTTCAGACTAAGCTAAGCTTTGTGAGTAAATTTACCTTATCTTCACTACAAGCTCCGCAATAACCAGAAATGGCAGCTTCAACAGCCCTCACAACAAGCTTCCTTCAATCACCCCCTTCTCAAGATAGACATTTTTTTGCAGCCAAAACCAGTACTACTACTTCTTGTCCTCTTCCCAGCTCATACCATCCAAAGGTTCATTTAATTTTCTACTCATCATGTAATTAGAATTGGATTGAGACATAGCTCAATCAATGACTATAGACTATAGAGGTTGTGATTAATTTTTGTGGACTGACAATGTCTTCTACTTATTTTCAGTTGGTTGGAGTAGTAAGATGTAGTATGAGGAAAGCTACTACAAGTGAAGAACAGAACAGTACCAGGATGAATGCAAGCCAGCAAACAAAGGAGGAGACGTTCAAGAGATTGCTTGACTTCTCAGGGAACAAGCCCTCCACTCCAATTCTTGATACCATCAACTACCCAATTCACATGAAAAATCTCTCCATTCAGGTGATGTTTTAATTAAACTGTTGATCAGCTGAAACCTTTTCTTTTCTTTTTTTGTATTTAGATTGAGAAGAATGTTACTGAAAGTGAAACTATTGATTTTGCTGGTTCAGGAACTTAAAGTATTGGCTGATGAAATAAGAGAACAGATAGTGTACACAGTGTCAAAGACAGGTGGTCACTTGAGTTCAAGCTTGGGTGTGGCAGAGCTAACTGTTTCACTCCATCATGTATTCAACACTCCTGATGATAAAATCATTTGGGATGTTGGGCATCAGGTGGGTTACTTATCACTGTTTCTTTTAGCTTTTCTTTTCTTTTACTTTCTTTTGCAAGCAAATCTGCTGAATTTGGTTGATTGACGAATGACTCAATTAGTGTATTTGAATGAATATTTGCAGGCCTACCCACATAAGATTTTAACAGGCAGGAGATCAAGAATGCACACTATCCGACAAACGTGTGGGCTCGCAGGTTTCCCCAAGAGGGAAGAGAGCGTTCATGATGCCTTTGGAGTTGGTCATAGCTCTACAAGCATTTCAGCTGGCTTAGGTATATATATATATATATATACATCCTTTAATCCACATTACTTTTTAGTTTCTTCAGTGTTCCCTTAACAACATTGTTTATAACTCTCTTTTTTTCAGGTATGGCGGTTGGTAGAGACTTGTTAGGGAAGAAAAACCATGTAATTTCAGTGATAGGAGATGGTGCCATGACAGCCGGACAAGCATACGAGGCAATGAACAATGCGGGCTATCTCGATTCGAATCTCATTATAATCTTGAATGACAATGAACAGGTCTCATTGCCCACCGCGACAGTCGATGGTCCTGCACCACCTGTTGGTGCTCTAAGCAGAGCCTTAACCAGGCTACAATCTGGTAAAAAGTTTCGACAGCTGCGTGAAGTCGCAAAGGTTAGTGTTTTGAACATCCAATGCTGATTACTAATGTCAACAAAACTATTGTAGTTAGTTCAGAGCTCTAAGACCTTATTTGGACATATTATTAACAGGGGATCACCAAGCAAATTGGAGGCACAACACATCAATTTGCTGCTAAATTTGACTCATGCATGCGAGGAATGGTAGCCGGTCCAGAGGCATCCCTATTTGAAGAACTGGGATTGTACTATATTGGTCCTGTGGATGGTCATAATGTGGAAGACCTTGTTCATATACTAGAGAAGGTTAAGGCTGAGCCAGCACCCGGACCAGTTCTCATTCACATAATCACTGAGAAAGGAAAAGGGTATGCTCCAGCAGAAGTAGCAGCAGATAAGATGCATGGTGTTGTGACATTCGATCCCAAATCAGGGAAACAATTGAAGTCCAAGCCTGGTAGAGGTTCCTATACAAAGTATTTTGCAGATTCACTGATAGCTGAAGCTGAGAGAGACGATAAAATCGTAGCGATTCATGCTGCAATGGGTGGAGGTACAGGACTTAATTCATTCCAGAAGCGATTCCCGGATAGATGTTTTGATGTTGGTATAGCAGAACAACATGCTGTTACCTTTGCTGCTGGTCTAGCTTCTGAAGGCCTGAAACCATTTTGTGCCATCTACTCTTCTTTTCTACAAAGAGCTTTTGATCAGGTAATTGAATTTCTCATTGAGCTTTTCTACACTATTATCCCAATTTAAAGTTTTCTATTTCTAAATTCTAAGTCAGTTTTTTTTTCCTTGATATGGATTCGATTTTCAGGTAGCTCATGATGTGGACCTACAGAGACTTCCTGTGAGGTTTGCGATCGATCGGGCTGGTCTTGTGGGTGCAGATGGTCCAACACATTGTGGGTCATTTGACACAACTTTCATGGCTTGTTTGCCTAACATGGTGGTCATGGCTCCCTCGGATGAAACTGAACTCATGAACATGGTAGCCACCGCAGCTGCAATCGATGACCGGCCTAGTTGCTTTCGGTATCCAAGAGGAAATGGCATTGGTTCTGCTCTCCCTCAGAATAACAAAGGAACTCCTTTGGAGGTTGGGAAAGGAAGAGTGCTGAGAGAGGGAAGTAGAGTGGCTATCTTGGGATATGGAACAGTTGTGCAAAGCTGTGTAGGAGCAGCAGAGCTGCTCCAACAGCATGGCATATCAGTAACCATTGCCGATGCGCGATTCTGCAAGCCGCTCGATGGAGATTTGATCAGACGTTTGGCTGGAGAACATGAGGTCCTTCTCACTGTTGAAGAAGGCTCCATTGGAGGATTCAGTTCTCATGTTTCACATTTCTTGGCATTGAATGGATTACTGGATGGGAAATTGAAGTGGAGGGCTATGATGCTTCCTGATAGATACATTGATCATGGATCTCAGAGTGACCAGATTAAAGAGGCAGGGCTTAGTTTGAAGCATATTGCAGGAACTGTTTTGTCACTACTAGGACAAAGGGATAGCCTTAAACTTATTAGCCTATAATTTGCAGATATTACTTGCTTAACACTACACAAAATCAAAGGATCAATGATTCTTCATGCTCAACGCAAGCAAGACAAAATGTCTCAACAATTTCTCTTCAATATCTTTAGTTATCCGTATAGATTTACTGTAAATGGCAAGGAAGTTCCTTTGGAGTTCTCAAAGACTCAAAACTGTTCAGTTTTTTTTTTTTTTTTTTGTAGCATGTGTGGGCTTATCAAGCAATTAATATGTTGAAGCATTTTACCATCAATGGTCTTAGTCGGGTTAATATAATTTTTGATCATTGAAAGATTTTAGATTTTTTTTTTATCACTGAATGTTCAAATGTTTCAACATGGTAATCAAAAATTGTAATATGTCTCAATATGCTCATTATTATCGTGATAATATTTAATTGTTTTAACGTGGTCACCAAAAGTGACTAGAACGAAAGATATTACTACTTTTGATTATCATGTTGAAATATTGAACATTCGGTGGTCAAAATGAAAAATCTAAAATTATTTAGTGATCAAAAGTTGTATTAACCTGATCTTAGTCTGTTTGCTGAACTGTGCACTTTTTTGGACCAGCAAATTTCAAAACTTCAACGTAGCTAGCTTAGCAAAATAATGAACACACACATTAAACTTCAACCTAGCTAGCTCCAGCACCATTTATTACCCCTACCACTTGGCCTCCGTGTACTAGGAGGAGGATTGGCATATAAACTTCATTGATTGTATCACATTACCGTAATTTGTATTTGAACTTATAAACTTGATTTCTTAATTGATATTATATGAATTATGTTGTTCTGTGAGAGAGATTACATACAGTCATACAAGTTTTTTTGGTTTTTAAAACCAACAATCTGTCGTTGGCTCATTTTCAATAGATTAACGTTGTTGTAAAAAGCATCACTAATCTTCATTATATTGGCGTTGTTGTAGACAACGTCATTATGCTTATGAAGAAACAACAACAATGTCATTACGCTTATGAAAAAACTGACGTTGCTGTATTGACCTATTTAAATAATGACGCCGTTAACAATAGCGTCATCCAATTTAAAAAAATATTAAGGTAAATGACGTTGTTGCTACTAGTGTAAAAAAATGTTAGTGCTATTCAGGTATTTAAAATTGGACAGAGTGTTAGTACAGGAAAAAAACTATAATTTTTAAAGATCAACATTAAACCCTTAAAAAGCAAAGGAAAAACAGAAGCACATGATTACATTCTGTATACTGTAGCTCATATTGCCCTTGAGTTTTTGCGATCAGGTATAAGGTATTAACAATTACCTATTATCTGTTTTTTTTTACACCCACAACCTATGTTGTTTCTTCCCATCTAAAAGAGTAATATCCCTAGATATTCCCACAAAATTTTTGTGCCAGAAGGGGAGTAGGGGGAACAAAATGAAACTACACAAGGAAAAGAAATTTTCCACCGGATGAAGCATTCATTAGTCTGGAAACTGACACCGTCAGCCATTTCAGAGCTTCGGCTATTATTGAACGCTGAGATATTTGCCGCTCATAAAGCTCATGGAAGATTTTGTACTTGGCATCGTGATACTTCTTCACTCTAGGGTCTTTTGACGGATGAATAACCTGCAAAGATTCATGCATATGCAAATCCATAATGCAATGAATGAAGGGCGACTTGTTATGAGAGCAATGACAAATGGAAATATGAACCAAACATTAAATTCAAATCTATCTCACAGGATACAAAAGAATTTTATTCAAGTGTCTGGAGTCACAAAATATTAGAAATCGTATCATGAATAATGGTAAAATGTCTTGTTCACCTTAATTGAAGTTAAAGATGAAATCTAGTTAGGACAGCCTCAAAAAGATAACTGTAGGGAAGTTCGTATCAACATGAAAGAGAGAATAGTCCAGGCTGCTATATACAAAAAATAGAAACGTAGCAATGATAGTTAATTTAAGATAAGAGCAATTTCTTCACAATACCCTAATTTGAGAATTCAGAGATCTCAGTGGTTCTCTCTCCTAATTTGCTGCCTTAGAAAAATATAAGTGCAAGAGAAAGTTTTAAAATAAAACTCAACACTAATAAAAATAAACCCTCAAATAAATATTGAGTTTGAGAGACGTGAAATTGAAAAGAACTCAAACCCTCATAGAACTAACTCTAGCCCAAAAAAAAAAATGTAGGACACTAATTCCTAAGTTAATAAAATTAAAATATACAAAATTTTAAATTTTCCTATCCTGCATCAAGAAGCCAGATGTGAGATGGATGATAACAACTTACTGAGGGATTTTACATCCTCCCCCAGGCTTGAACAATTTTTCTTTTCCTATTTAATCTCCCTACCTGTCCCAATAGATAAGACTCAAATAATAAAAGAACAAAAAAAAATCTGTTTAGCACACCTGACCAGCAGCATTTAATGCCTTCATAGCCTCTCTGAGACTAGAATATCTCTTTGAAGCTACAGCACCAAGAATTGCAGCACCCAGGAGCACTGATTCACTTTCTCTTGGAAGTATTATAGGGCAACCTGCACCAATGATAAATAAGCGCTGTGACATAAAACCTAGCTCAACAGTCCTACATAGGATGCCACCACCCAGGAAGCAAAAGATTCTAGAGTCCGATTCCAAGTTTTTTGTATATTATGGAACACTCATAAGCTGCAATAATTTTTAGCTGAATTTGGACTCAACTATACTTTACCTTAGATATACCACACTTCATTTGAGGAGGATTTGTTGAGAAGCAACACTTCAATAGTTTTAATGTAACAAAAGGCGTAAAGAGAACCAGACTACTGTATTTTGACCATAGATTATGTAAACTAAAAAGTTATATAATGTCAAAAGGAAAGAAAACATAAAGGACGCATAACCACCAAACAGAAAGACACAAAAGACAAAGAATGCGGGGGAAGAAAGTGGGAGGAATAGCAGGAGTACCAATGATATCTGCATGTTCCTGAATGAACAACTTGTTTTTTGCAAGGCCACCACATGCAAGTAAAGTGTCAATCTGCAAAAGGAAAGCCATAAGAACCTAATACAAGATGGAAGTTGATGTATGCTACGAGACCAAACACCTTGAAATCCTACTTGCAAATAAAGAAAAAAACTCCTAATTTAAACAGCTAGAATGTCCACCACTGGTGTCTCTTGAACACAGAGGTTTATTTCTGCTTTAGGACCTTAATTTGGGGAGCTACCACGAACTCAGAAGTTCCGAAAACTCATACCTTCTTTACCAATGCAGATAAACTAAAATTGTAAGTGCTACACAGTGATACCTTAGGTGGGAATTAGGAGTACGACTTGATATTTTTGGAACCTTATAAGGTGAGGCCAATCTATTGGAAAGGACGACATGTCTATTTACTAATCTACAGCAAAACTAAATATAAAATGTTTTTTGTGTTAATTGGGAAGAAAACATCTCTGATTGCAGAATATTGAGTGACAAAGAGGTGTGCCTACTTACATTGTGACCATGGGCATTGCAATGTTCCACAATGTGTCGTGTACCATATGCAATCCCCTGTACAATGGCGAGATATAAAAGGGCCAACTGTCTCTCACTAGTGTCCAGCGTAAAGCCACATATAACTCCTTTTGATTTTGGATCTGCAATGGGAGACCTGGGCCATAACATAATTGCATCTTTAATTCAAAAACGATTTCAAAGGTACTACATCTAGCAACATTTTGCATCAAATATTCACCTGTTCCCATGAAAGTCAGGAAGTACATGTGTATCTTTAGTCAAAGCAGCAACAAACGGAGATTTTTGATCACGCATCATTGATTCCAAGATATTGTTCAGCAATCCAAACAGAGAGATCTCTGAAATACAGAAAATTAAATGAAAGAGGGTCCAGCACCAACAACCATTCAAAGACTGAGGAAAAAAATAAAGAATAATGAAAGGTAAAATGTGATGTTGAAAAAAAGGTTTTAGTGCCAGTATGAATTCCAAAGAAAGATCTTACTTTGAGAAGCAGCGCGATTTGCAAGATGAGGAGAGGCTACATGATTTTCAATAATGTAGTCTAACAAAGCACCAGTAGCACTCTGCCCACCTTCTGTCAGCCAGTATTCCGGTACCATTGCTACATATTCGGAAAAACAAAAAACAATATTGAGATTTTAAATATTCACAGCCTTCCAAACTTGGTGTTCAGGTAGCACAAAAAATATTTCCCCCAGTGAAATCAGCGGCTCTAGATGTAATATTTAAATGCAATGTCCCTTCAGAACATGTTACTCCACATTATAGAAAACATATATCATTCAATTAATATGCTGTCACTTTGAGGTGAAAGAAAATAATCATGGTGAGACATGGCATTTTAAGTAACATTTTGAGGGAGGGGACTTGGGAGCTGCGGAGTCACAGCATAAAAGGAAATAACACAACTTCTGCTAAGAAATCAAATATACAGGTCGATAATCAGATTACATCGCTTCATAATATTCCAAGAGAACATGAACCAGTTCCTGACCCAGAAGTCCTAACATGAGTTTCAAAAAGCTGCAGATAAGGAAGTTTTCAGACATTACCTGACCAAAATGGTCCCCATACCCCTGGAATAAACAGCTTGCTCTGTGATATAGCCATATGACAGGTAGAAGTACCACAAACTAACACCATACGTCGGCATATGGCATCCTTCTCACACTCTGAGACCAGAATTTGCAAGTGTAAATACACTAACTTTCAGTTGACTAGTGATAAAAAATAAATTAAAAAAAAAAAAGGAGAGGACTGGAGAACTCAAGAAGCCACAAATAACCTTTAACTTCAGAATCCAAGTCAGGCACACTTTCCATTGTTCCCACTCCACCTGCATGGGCATCAATCAATGAAGTCCCTACAGGAGTTCCTGGCATCAGACCCAGTTCCTGAAACGTAGGTCAGCATTTAGAAGAATAAAAAAAACTAGCACAACATCAGCATCAAGAACAAATAAAACCATTCTCCAAAGCCCATATTAAATTAGTGTTTGTTATCAAATAAATGTGTTTGCTTTATCAAAGGACCTCAAGGGAGCGCCACTTGTAATCAATGTATTTCTTCAGTACAAAATTCTTGCCTTTGCAGAAGTAGGAGTGAGACCAGAGCCCAAAGGATGGCCAGGGAAAGCTACACTTCGTCCTGATGATATTATATTATTACCAAGTTAGGTGTTGGAACCAACAATCAAATAGACAAATACAGTTTTCCTTAATTGACAAATAATAAGGTGGGTATACATTTTGAACTTTTGCTTCGTGGATAAACAAATAGTTTTCCGATACATCTTGGATAAGGAAGACATAATACAAGCATATCCAGATCCTTGAGTTCAGGTGAAGCATAAATGAAAAAAAAAAAAAACCCATGTTTTGACATAAATCAAAATAAAGAAATAAGAAGAGTAAAGACAAAACGAATATCCCAACAAATACTTTCAGCTTGCTTTGTTAAATTTTAACAATCAGGGTCCACAAAATAATATTCCACAATGATCAAGTCTCAAATTACATAATACGTAGAAGACAAAGTATACTGCTAAGAGGTTGCCAAATAGAAAACTGGAAATTGAAATTCTCCAATCTTACCAATCTTAGCATGATGTCCATCTATGAGATCACCTAAGCCAATCTCCTCCCAAAACTCGTCATCCCATCCACAAGCTTCCATGTCTCTGGAATTTTGCTCATTCATCTGCTGCATGTGTGCATGCCCAAGATATGTCCATTTGCACACAGTGGTGCACAGACTTCGAGTATCATCTCCAGTTGCTCTAAGGTGAAGGCACAAGAAGTCATAGAAAAGTAAAAAAAATTAAATTATAGTTTTAATGTCTACAAGAGAATCAATGACTGAGCACAAAAAGGTAGTAAAATAAAGAGGCCGCAGATCCACAATACCTGTATGACAACCAATCGCTCAAGTCCATCCACCTAAAAACCATTGACCAAGACTCTTGCAGATTATCTTTCACCCACAAAAGCTGCCAGAATAGTGCCCATAAAACACAGTAAATATAGCATACAGATACACTAAAGATTGTGCTGTAGATTGATGATTAATCTTTTTGAAATATAGAAGTTCACCATATATTTTTTCAATAAACAAGTACATGCTAACTACTGATAATCATACAACTCTAGTATGATATAAATTTATAGGAGTAAATTGATATAGATCATACTTGATGTTGGCAATACAAGAAATCAAGACATCTCAAATCCATAGACAAATAAGTATCAAGCCCTAAACAAAAATGCCACGGAGAATCATAGTGATAAACTGATAATGGAGATAACAAAGGGCCATACATCACAGTAATATCACTAGCAATGAAAGGATCAAACCATCAAATCCTCCAATAACCAAAACCTTGTTTGTCAAAACAATGGTTTGGCATCAACTTCCAAACAATTTTCTGTGATCCAAAATAAAAGCAAAGCTGTTACACAAAATGCTACCTTCCACAAATTATAAAAGCCCCATTGCATTGCTCCCAGCAACATTCCGCAAGATTCATATCTTGTAATTAAATGTCAACTATGAACAATTAAAAGGTTCCATCTTCTATAATAACAAACAGACGTTGAGAAGGCTTTTTACCCTAATCTTTACCATGAGGATTTTGAGTTCAGTATTGTATCGATAATTTCTGTGCATAAAAGCCTGTTTATATTTGAGCCACACAAGAACATAATTAGAATACTTGTGCAACTCATGAATCAATTTTTGAGACATTTTAAAGACCTTTTTCAGAAGAACCCCTTGTGAAGTTTTCTTCTTGGAAGACTGGAGTTTTGGACTGACATCTATGGGCAAGGAAATCTTGTTAAAAACTATATTTTTCCCATATGGTGTTTAACCAATTTTACAGATTCCCAAGTTAAATAGTGTCCTTTTTATTTTATGTGATTGCCTATTTTTATTAGCTTACACAAATTGAATTGCTTGCGCATACTCACAGGTTAGGACTTAAATCTGGGGCAAATAAATTTTTTTGTTGTGTGCACATATATATTTTTTTTCTCATTTATCATTTTTAAATCATCACTGCGTATAAGTGTGATGAAATAAAATAAGCACAAACAATGGTGCATAATTGATGCAATTTAATAGTTTCCTCATCAACCTTTGCAACAGCTGCAAGTGGCTAAACTGGTTAGGCATTTCATCTTGAACTGTTTTCCCTGAATCAAATTCTTTTGCATTCCAAACCCCAACTCTCAAATCCTCATTTCCTGATCCTAGATCACAAGTAAACAACACTCGTGCACAAAGTTCCCACAGTGGGAGGGGTCGGGATAGGCAAGATGTATGCAGACCTTACCCGCACATAATATGTGGAGAAAAATTTTCCAGTAATTGAACCTATGATGTCTAGGTTGCACCCATGCAACTCTACCACTGGGCCACATCCTAGATCACAAGTTTGACAGAATATTGAAATGTGTTTTGCGTCAGTATCCAAAAGTGCTAAGGTCTTCAATGAAGAAGTCACTGAAATAGCAATGACTTACAGATGCCCAATTGAATGAAATCAGATTTAAGAGTTTTGTAGCTATGCAGTTGGAGATCATCTGAAATCTAGAGATGAAGACATGCACATAACAACACCCAAAATTTGGAGAAAGTGTGAAATTGTTGAACTTACAACCAAAAGATATGCAGCATGCTCATGTTAAATTCAAGAGGACAAAAAACAATGGTAAACAGTATATTACAGATACCTTTGGTGGTTGCATTTCAGGGGAAAGAGCCCCACCACAATACTGCAAGACCGGTGAATTAAAGGAATTGATTTTTTCAGCTTGTTTTACTGCTCTGTGGTCCATCCATACTATTATATTCCTTCTTGAATCACCACTCAAAGAAACTGAAACAGGAGATCCATCAGCATCCACAGCAACTGCAATACCAAACACTCCTATAAATATCCAGTGCATCATAGTGAATATATAGAACATTGAGCTTACATCTTAAAGATTACAAACCAAGAGAACAAGTAGCCGCAAATCCAACACCTGCCACCTCTTTCCCTTCAACATTTGCAATTGAGCATGCTGATTTCACAGCTGCACAAATTGCAAGCCAAATATCTGTTGATGATTGCTGGATTGGAAAAAAAGAGTTAGATCATCCTATTTATCCAACATTTGCTTCTCTTGAAATATAGTTGATCATGTACGTATGGTGACTGGTAATGTTTCCTTGGCTCTAGGACTTCTTTGTATAAGCAACTACCAATCAAATGTAACTTTCTTTTTTATTACCTCAACACAGTCACCCTCTTTCCATATTTGTATTGGACTACTTGCAGAACCAAGAAGTTTACCACTCTCATCAAAGAGACCTGTATTAAGCGGACAAAGAATATATCACTCACATTCAACAAATGTGTGTTGTGCAGATGCATGCAATATATTCCACTAAAGTACTGCTGGAATTGAATGGATTCAGCACATATACTGAAACATTGCAACATATAAGATAAAACGGCAAAGATATGTATGTTATATATTAAAAGGCACAAAAGGAAAATAAGGTTGCATGGAAAAGCCAAGGGATGATTGTTGCTTGAAGATTTCTCAAATGCAGTTTGATTTTAACTTAAAATCTCTAGATATCAAGGAATGAAGATCTACCTTTCTCTATCAACAATTTAAAATAGTTGTGTGAGAAAATTTAACATGGCCGAAGCCAGGGGGAAGGAAACAAAAAAAAAAAAAAAACTGTAACAAAATTATGAAGATAGCTAAGGATATGTAACAACCAACTGTGAGGAATAATAGTGCCCAATTGAACCAGTTCACCAAAATTAAGTACATAAGTTTCACACAAAAAAAATCTAGTTCAGGCTGCTTCAGCTTCACCCTAGACCAAGTTTGAAACGGGAACTGACAGTAACATTCTAGTTCAAGCTTTGTCGCTTCGTTTGATCATCCGTATTAGATTCAAAGACACCTCGTTGGTGATTAAAAAAGGAAAGAAAATTTACAATTAAAAATATTAAACAGCATCATATCGCAATTCAAAGAAAGTAAAACAGTTTAACTGGACAACACGAATGCAAGAGGATTGTAGTTTCGTTACACTGGAATCCAATTTTGAATCATAGGGAAAGGAATGCAACAGTGAACGCTCAACATAATCAAGCAGACATTATCGTCAAAACCTAAACAATTCACCACCAAATCAATCACATGAAACAGGTACATATACATAGACGCAAATAGCAAACTATACATAGAGCAAGAGAGAAATGAAGGGATTTGGAAATGGACCAGCACGGGCGCTGCCGGTGCCGACGTCAACACCAAGGAAGATCGAACGAAGGGGAACGGTTGCGGTGGTGGTCGTGCCGGACATCTCGACGAACAATGGAGAGCTTCTGCTACTGCGACGGGTATTGGAGATGGAGATGTGATGCTGCTGTTGGTGTTGGCGTAGAAGTGGGGCCGTATCGGACCAACCTGTTCTTTTGCCTGACATAATTTTCCCCCTCTTTATCCACAAAAAGCCTTTTTATTAGTTTCTATTTTCGTGGTTAATCTTTTCTTCTTTCTTCTTGATCTGATCGTAACTGTGATAAGAAAAGTGATCGGAATTCTTCTTCTACTCTGTGTTTGGCTGTGTTTTTTCCTTTTTTTCTTGAAACTGTAACTGTGTTTGCCAGGTCAACGGGAGGATTATTCTCATTTTAATTTTTCTTGTTCATAATGAAGTAACCGAATTGATTAATTATGAGTAATAATAATGGAATAAACACCCACAAATTGATTCCAGTTTTCCAAAAAGAAAAAGACGAGATTCATGACTCAGCAAGGTCTCATAACCTTAAAAAAAAAAAAAAATTCTATATAAAACACTTTTTTTTTAACAAATTTGGGGTCTAGAAATCTCAAAATGGCATACCGTTTAGGATGGATTGGGGATGAGTGGTGGCAAAAATTTGGTTTCAGGTCGGATAACATCACGTGTATACGAAATGTTTATATGTTCGGATCCTAATCCGGATTAGATTTCGGATGTACTTAATTGACAAAATCCAGATTGTTTTAGACTTACTTAATTAACCAAACTCATATTAGTTTTGAATCCAGACAAGTAAACCAAATAATAATCTAATCCAGGTTAGAGTACTCGGACAAGTAAATCGAACAAGATTTATGTGTTTGGATCAGGACCCAATTTTAAATCGGACAAAAGATTTGTATTTGGACCCCAGATTTCGAATATATAAACTATGTCTAAACTTAATTTAATTCGGGTCGAACAAATTTGATAAGCTGGACCATACAAAGTTTTGCCACCCCCGATTGGGGTCTGTATCGATTGTGGGCCATTTGGATTTTAAAAAACAAATCCAACGGTTCACATTTTTGCCCCAAATCTGTCTTTGTGTACACTTCTCCAGTAAATTTAGAACTACGCATCAAATCTATCTCCTATCATGTTTTTCTTACCTTCCTCTGGCACCTGTGTCAGGTTTACGCCAAAGACGAGTCTATTACGGAGCAAGTGGGGGTTTTGGTTCTTTTATGTACTTGAGGGGATCAGACTCTTGTACTGGTTATTTTATGTCCTGACTCTGCCATTGCACGTGGTTTCATTTTCATTTTTAAACTCTTTTTTTTTTCTTCTCAATTCCGTCCCTCAAATTTTTTTTTTTCCATTTTTGACAACAAATATTGGTTCACAAAAATTGTTTCAATAGCCAAACATTGTCCAATTTTTTTTTTCATATAAAAAGAGGGGTTGGTAAATCATAGTAAATGACACACAAAAGGAAAGCATAATAAAATGGACCTCACTTCGAGTACATAATTGCATATGTTTTGTTTTTATTTATGCACTTTTTATGTCTTAATGTGATTCAAGGGACAAAATAATTATTTTTTACATAGTTGAAAGACGAAAAGTGCTATACTTGTATAGTTTAGGGGACATAACATTGAAGTTTGTGAAAGTTTACCACATAAAAATTTTCTAATTTGCCACACATAATTTTTCTAATCATTTTTTCACTTGAATGATGAAATATGCATTTTATCTTAGTTGCAGGACGAAATTGAGAAAAAATAGCTTAAAGACAAAAATGAAACCACGTATATAGTTGAGACACAAAAAATTATATTTAGCCAATTGTTTGTCTAAAGTTGATTGCAAATCAACTCATGCCAATTGGTCTCTAATATAAATAAGCATTCACAGAGAAATTGTATACATGAGAATTCCTTCTATCCTTTTCTTTTCATAAACACATATCAAGCATGATATAAAATGGAAGGATTTGGATTGGAACAACACTTTCGTTGCCCTTAGATGGACCAGATGGTGCAGGGATAGTCCGATTGAAGAGGATGTAGGATAATAGTATTGTATAATAAAGATAAATCTGAGGCAAAAATGTGGACCGTTGAATTCTTTTTTAAAATCCAACGTCTCACAATCCATACAGGACAATAGTCCGCTGCTTTGAGTATCGGACCTCCCCTAATCTCGTTTAGGATACCATTGATGCCTTGATGGGGTAAAAATGAGATATGATACTCAAAATAAGTTTTTAGACTATTTTATAGGGTGCTGGTTAGGGTAAAAATAAAATATGATACTCAAAAGAGACTTTTACCGACTCTGGAGTATCGGTGCGTTCCTATTATTGGGTTCGGATTGGACATGCCCTTAAATACCGAACCACAAGTAATGAACCTGCGCCGGAATTCAAATTCCTCCTTACCGCACCCTAAAAAAGCCGTTTCAAAATTTGCCTCCACCATGCTCCCTCTCTCCCTCCTCCGTCACGATCTTCTCCTCCGCCGTCGTCTCCTGTACCTCCTCCACCACCGGAGCACATTCTCCACCACCACCCGCTCCGCTTCATCGGCTCTTCGCATTCCTCTCTCCCATCCGGCCTACATTGTCTGGTCGGCCAATACCTCCCTCGGTAAGACTGTAGTCTCCACTGGCCTTGCCTACTCCTTCCTGATTTCCTCACCCTCCAAATTCCTCTACTTAAAGCCCCTTCAAACCGGCTTCCCTTCCGATTCCGATTCCCGTTTTGTTCTCTCCAAAATCTCTACTCTCTGCTCCCGCCGCTGCGAGGAGGGTCATTCGCTGTCCCTACTTGCTTCCAATTCAGTGCTTCGATCGTCTGTATCAGCTGCGAAATCACTATTGGGGAGTGGTTTCGAACCTAAGAAGTGTGAGTATGGGTTATGTGATTTGGAATTTTACCACGAGAAACGGGTTGTGAATGAAGGAAGTAAGACTTCCGAGTTGGTCTGCCAGACTTTGTATGCATGGGAAGAGGCTGTTTCTCCGCATTTGGCTGCAGAGAGGGAAGCAGGGTTAGTAGAGGATGTAGCAGTGGTTGATATGTTAGGGAAATGTTTGAACATTGGGTTTGAAGGAGATGCTCCTAGAGAGAGAATGGGTGTTTTCGGTTTAATTGAAACTGCTGGCGGGGTTGCGAGTCCTGGACCATCTGGATCTCTTCAGTGTGACTTATATAGGTATGTGAATCTTAGCAGCACTGTTCTTTTGTTCATATGAGACTCACAGATTTATAATTTAGTGTTACGGGGCCACAAACGTGTTTGTGTGGCGGATACCAGCTCTTGCGAAAGTGAGTTAGTTTTCTCTGTTTCTTGCTATCAAGCATATTAAATACGATGAAGCCTAACATCTTACATAGTGGGACATAAACCTTTTGTAACTGTGGTTTATAAATGTTACGAGGCATTTTGGTTTTGTTGGCCAAAAGGTGGAGGAATCAGGTATTTTTTTTAAAAAATTGTCTTTTGAGAAGATATAAGAAGTGAAGAACTAAGTATTATGTATGAGATAAGGAGATTAAGAACTGACAGGTTTCTAGGCATTAGGCAGCTAGGCAATGATACAGAATCCAAACTTTGGCTGTGTATACTAGAATAAACATGGGATACATTCTTTTTCCTTCTATTATTTTGTATTTACCATGTTTGCAGGCCTTTGCGTTTGCCTGGTATTCTTGTTGGAGATGGACGGCTAGGTGGTATTTCTGCAACAATTTCAGCTTATGAGAGCTTAAAACTCCGAGGTTATGATGTTGTTGCTGTTGTTTTTGAAGACCATGGACTTGCAAATGAAACACCCCTGATGTTATATCTGCGAGATAGGTATTTTCTTTTTTAACTTCTTACATTTCTTATATTTTTGTTTTCCTTTGGAGTGGCCAAAATCCTTCTTTTTTTTATAAATGGTTTTCAGTTATTGCTATTTTTTGATAAATGAGTTTCTGTTATTAAATTTTTGAGGGAGGGGAATCGATCTTTGCACCCCTTGGAAGCTTTAAGGAGCATGCTTCCTAATCCTTGTGTCTGTTACTCTGTTATAATAACCATGGTTTGTTTGAAAATCATTTGTTGACTATGTATTGAATGTTTTTATTTATTTCATCTCCCTCCTGTTTGATGCTCAACGTCAATATCTAATTTTAGGCTCATTTAGCTATTGTTTAATGAAATTCTGTATTTATAGTGCATAATTGCATATGTTTGTTTGGCCAAATTAGGGTACCTGTGCTTGTGCTGCCAACAATTCCACAAGATCCATCAAACGACCTGATTCAATGGTTTGTTGACTCTGGGGATGTATTCAATTCTCTAAAGGAAATAATGCTATCAGCCTATTCAGAAAGAATAAAGAAGTTGAATAGCATGCCGAAGAAGGCTGGAGATATTTTCTGGTGGCCTTTCACTCAGCACAAACTTATACTGGAAGAAACTGTTACCGTAATTGATTCACGCTGTGGCGAAAACTTTGCAGTCTTCAAGGTTTTTATTCACAATCTAGCTTTATTGCTTAGATATTTGAAAGTTTAGCTCTCAGAGTTTTCCCCCCTTTTCATTCTTTCTTCTGATCTTATGGCATTGATTTTACTACTCTTCTATGTTTATGGGAACATGTTCTGCCTGAGATTGATTGTGGATGATGTATTGAACAATTGTATCTCTATCAAGGAAAACTAACCTTTTGTATATTTTACTACAGGGGCAGAGTAATGAGTTCATAACTCAACAATTTGATGCATGTGCCAGTTGGTGGACTCAAGGACCTGATGCCGCTTTACAGGTTATCCTCATGATATATGTCAAATTATCTACGCATTTTTCTCTCTCTATATGTTGGGGGAAGCTTTAGTAACCATCTTGAAGGTTTGAAATGTTGGCTTCTATTCATCTATTACTTACAGAGAAGTGTAGCTTTCAGTCATGAAGATTAGGAGTAGTGGATTTCAGTATTTTGTTTCTCAGTAACTAGAAATATGTTTTCTTGGCACACTTGATTCCAACTCTTTTTTGCTGGCTGAAGTGAGTGCTTATTGGGAAACCACATAAAATAATGAAATATGAAAAGCAGTGGAATGCAATTGAATTGGCTTACTCTAAAAATCTCCAAGAAAACTGTTTAGGATATATGATTGATCCTGTCGACTTTTATTGAGATATCTTTCCAGAGTGCAGATCAATAATGCTTATCCTGGAGTCCGTGGCAATGACACTAAGTTTACCATTTTTTTGGTATTGAATGGTTTATTCACTTGTGAGTCTCTTTAGAAACCCGATGAAATTAATTTCTAGCATTCATACTAAAAATGACATGCGTGCATGTAGCCTAGTGGTAGAGTTGTAGGGTGGAACTTAGAGGGTCACATGTTCAATTCCTAAAAATAGTTTCTATACATATTATATGGGGTAAGATTTGCTTACATCCTGCCTGTCCCTGACCCCGCCCACTGCGGGAGCCTTGTGCGTTGGAGTTTACCATTCATACTAAAAATGAACATGAGCAGCTTCACAGCTTTAAAGGAGAAAAAATGGACAGCTGTATTTTGTTTGAACCAAATTTGAAGTGACTGATTATTTGGAAGGAAACGTACCTAGTAGGTTTCTGGAAGAATTGGCTCAAGTTACATAAATAGGCATTTGGGTTGAGTCATAGCCCTCAGCATGAAGCATTGTTTAACTCAATTTGCTTATTGTAATCTTGCTTTTTAAGGTTATTTTTTCAAATCTGATTATAGTCATTTTTTAGGTGTTTTCAGACCGAGCTCGCAAGAGATATGGGTTATGCTGCTGCAAGATTTGGGCATGTTATGTTCCCTGAGAATGTTTATGAGCCAGCCTTAGAATGTGCTGAGATTTTGCTTGATAGTGTGGGGAAAGGTTATTATTCTTTTTTCGCCTTGTTCCTGCTTCCACCCCCATATTTACTTATTTAGACCTTATCTATTATGCACTCTGATAATTTATTTCAATGACAGTGCATTAAATGCAGAAAACTGAGTTTGGTTGATGAAGAAATTTGAGAAAGATAATGTATTTTTTTTACTTGTATTCTGAATAATTTTATGTAAACATGTGGCCCAGTCGTAGAGTTGTAGGGGTGCAACTTAGAGGTCACGTGTTCAGTTCTTGGAAACAACCTCTCCACATGTTATACAGGGTAAACTCTGCGTATCACCTACCTGTCCTTGACCCCACCCACTGTGGGAGCCTTGTGCATAGGAGTTATTTGTTCTGCATAATTTTCTTCTTCTAAATATAGTTCTTTTATTGAGATTACAACGAGCGGTGAAAATTATGAAGGGTGGCTGGTATATTAAATCTTCTCGGTTGATTGTCTTGTGATTTGTTTTTTTTTTTCCAGAAATAGAGGTTGTAAGTCACTCAAATTTTCAAATTCTTGCATGGAGTATACCTCTTATATTATGTTGCAATATCAAACCTTTACAGGCTCAGTATTATGAGGGTCTGAATTTAATCTGTTATTTGTGACCTCATTTTTTTCCATTGATGTAAAGTTGTAAACTAATGCAGATCAGGACCGCTCTTGTTGCAGGTTGGGCTTCTCGGGCATATTTTTCAGATAACGGATCCACAGCAATTGAAATTGCTCTCAAGATGGCATTTCGTAGATATTCCTGTGACCATGGAATCCTGCAAGATTTTCACGAAAATAACACAACTGAAAGACGCATTGAGCTAATGGTGGGCCTTGTTCATCCATCTGTCTAACAAGAATTTTCTAATACTTCTGACATCTAATGCTAGATTGCTTGGTTTTAGAAAATTCCTTTATTGGTTTATAGAAGCAATGAAATTGTGCCATTTCTTTTCATTTTTTCTTTAAAACACTGGTTATAATCTCTCTACATGTTGTGTTTATTTATGCACTTGTGCCCTTGATAAGTTTGTTTGTCCAAATTTTTACTATGTTGTAAAATGTTTTAAGATGTGTGGCAAAATTGAGGTGTGTTTCTTGTCTAGGAAAAGTGTGGCACTGCCACTAAGGCTAGACATTGTCTAAAGAAGTTGAGTCATTTGAGTGTTGGCCAGATGCATTGACTATATTGTTTCACAATAATTATTATTTAAATAATCTGTCTTCTGTTTATTTTCTGACTCTTCATGGAATATCTTGTCCATAACTGCTGTTCACTTGGATGGGGTTTTGTTCATTTCAGGTTCTGGCGCTTAGAGGTTCTTATCATGGTGATACTTTGGGTGCTATGGAAGCACAGGCTCCATCTTCTTATACAGGGTTCCTGCAGCAACCATGGTATGATATTGTCATATAAGCACGGAATATATATTCCAAATTTTTAATTCTCAGTTTTAACATAGAACTAGTTCTGTTAATAGTCTTTTAGTGTTTCTTGCTTTTGTTTTGCTTCAAGTTGTACAGATGCAAAGACTTGAACATACATAGGGTGATTGATGCCGGGCTGGCAGTTCCCTTAAAAATGCTACTTTGTGGAACTTTGGTTTTCTAGATATGAAGCCAAGGAAGATTGGGGTTGCCATGACAATGCCTTGCTCTCATCAGCTCCTCATAGTATGAGCTGACAGAGAAAACAGTGCCTTTTGTGAGTTTCCAGCAAATTTTGTCAACTGTAGAGGGAAAAATCTTTGAGCTTTCGATCAAATCCCATAAGTTTAGGAAGGGATTCCACTTCCCAGTCTTGTGCGTCTCTGTTGAGAGATGGGTGTAACAAACAAAAACAAGCATTGGAAATCTTGTACCATTTTTTTATATATATATATTTAGATATCTTTGTTTTAGCGGCAGGGGAAGTGTATTTTTGCTTCAACCACATTTTCCAGCTTTATTTGCAATTTAGGATGGGGCTTCATTTATGTGTTCTATTTTTCCTGCTTTGGGGCATCAATTGTTGATGCAAAGCAAGTTGGTGTTATAAAAGGTGCTTTGGGTCGTCTTTTTTATTTGATATTTTCTGAAGAGATAAAACTTGGAAATGTTGCCATTTGATCTAAGGGCCAAAATGTTGCTTGAGCAATTAGTGTCTGGTATTTAAGCAACAAACTTATGTTGACATTTCAATCCTTCTAAATCTCCTTTGATTCCCTTGAGAGATGGCTTATGCTTTGATTTCTTTTATTAATTCATAATTTTTCTGATGCTCGAGTAAGCCATTGGTTATTTTGCATTATTGAATCAATTCTTTCTATTTGCTTGAAATTCATTGGATTTTTTAAGTGTGGAAAAATGTTTCTGGTCATTTATAACATGTTAGGGCTTCTATTTTTTATGGCCTCTATTCATTAGATGTTCACTTAAGTAAGTCGACTTTTAAATACCTGCATTTCTGAAGCCTGTTCAAGAATGGGTTTAGGGATTAAACATTAATATAGTTACTGAACGAGCGAATTTATCAGGTACACTGGAAGAGGTCTTTTTCTGGATCCTCCAACAGTCTTTATGTCCGACAGCATGTGGAATCTTTCCTTACCAAGAGGACTGCCTTCAAATTTTCTGAAACTTGAAGATACAAGTGAACTTTTGTGTTCCCTTCTCCCTCCCTTTAATTTGTCTTTCAGCCAACTCTTTTATTCAGATATGTCTGCATATTTTTGAAATGTGTCAAAATCTTGCAGGTTTCAGGTCCCGTGATGAAATTTTTGACAGAAGAAGGGACCAGACAGATATTGCTGGAATTTATTCATTGCATATAAAACAACAGTTACTGCGTCATTCAGAAATGGAAGGGCTAAATTATATTGGAGCTTTGATTATAGAACCAGGCAAGAGATTTTTTGTTCTTTTTTTGTTTTGAGAAGCAGGCGATAGAACAATTTTTACCCAGCTGAAGTTTTAAGTTTTTATTACATTTCTGGTAGATCCATTTCTTTATTCCTTATAAACGTTGTTTCTACGACTTTGTTTGATGATGCATATATCTAACTCGTTAAAAATGAAAGAAATGAATAGGGACATTGCTTGTGGCCTTTATTTACAGTACCCTGAATTACGTGTATTGTGTTTGAGGCAAATGGAGTGATGGAATTGGGGGTCTTTCTAGGCCCCGGAAAATTGGGTACCATATTTGATATGCTTTCTCTAGAAATTAATGTCTCTTGTCTCTTTAATTATGTTCCTTCTTTAAGTGGACAAGGGGGGAATCCATCAGTTGAATAAGGTTGGCATAGGTCCCCCGAACTAGCAGTGAACTTCTCTTTATACTAGGGCGTCCAGAAGAAAATCCCCCTTTGGACACAGCTTTTCACTACGCTTGGTGAACCTCCATTGTTCAACTTCATACAAAATTTGCAAATAAGTTATGATTTGCTTGTTAAATACACGCATATAACTTTAACAAATTACTCTGGATTGTTTAATATCATGTAGCCCTCAGTATGCTTATCATAATGATCATGTTCTGTAATCCTGTAAACTGGGTTGCTAACTAATGCAGTGGGTTTTTTATTTTTATTTTTGTCTTTTTGTAGTTATACAAGGTGCTGGAGGAATGCATATGGTTGATCCACTTTTCCAGCGTGTACTTGTAAATGAGTGCCGTAGTCTAAAAATACCAATCATATTTGATGAAGTTTTTACAGGTTTTTGGCGTCTTGGGGTAGAGGTTAGCTGCCCTTAGCGGAATTTCGTTCTTGCTTATTTTACTTCATTTTAATTGAATTTTCACCTCATTCCTTTTCCCTTCTGTCCATTTTCCCCATTTCTTCTTCAGACTGCAGCAAAACTACTAGGATGTTTGCCAGATATAGCCTGCTTTGGGAAGCTGATGACAGGTGGGATTTTACCGTTGGCAGCCACATTAGCCACAGATACTGTGTTTGATTCATTCATTGGAGACTCAAAGGTACTTTTCTATGGTGGGAAAGTTATTAAAGAAATAGTGTTTTCTCGGGCATTGAATGTTGCCCGCCGACGTACTTGTTGGATATTACTCATGTTTGTGCCACCACTAGTCCTTGCTGCAGTTCATTATTGGTCGAAATGCTATCGAAGATATTTTAGTATACATAATGGCGATACTTGAACATTTGAAGTTGGAGATATATATTTTTTTGAATGGAAAAGCAAATTTAGTTGCAAAGGCAGTGAGGCATCAAGTCGGTATGAACAGTACGCTAAAGATGTATGAAGTCCAGAACAGACTCCCTCACATTACAATTAGTTTCCACCACACCCTTAAACCAGAATGAGAGATTATAGAACAAGGGACATTAAATTCAATATTGAAAGATATAACTTCAAAAAATTTCTATAGCAGAAAATTATTTTAGAGTATTTGATGATATTTGCTGTTGCACTAATTGTGGCTCTATTTTTTGCTTTTTTGGTTTGGTTTTGGAGAGTTTTGATAAGAGGCCAGATAGTATATAAATTATACCATCCTGTCTTATTTTGCATCTGGACTGGAAAATGACTGGAAGATGATTGGGTACATGCTTCAGTTGAGTACATTAATTCCAAGCCCATCAATAGGCCTTAAGCCAATCCTTATCCCCCGCCCCTGGGGTTTAGTGTAGATAGGATATCTGCTATTCCTCTATTAAAACATATTTAAAAGTTTCTAGTGACTGTGGCAACTTGAGGCAGACGATCAAGTTTTGAATAACAAATATCTAATCAAATATGAATTCAATGCCGGAAATTTTTTCTTTAACTTTGTTTTGTAATAGCTGATATAATCTCATGGATTGCTAAAAAATATGCAATTATTTGTTTGTGGATTTTAAATATTCATTTCTGGAACTGCTGTTTTATTTGAATGGGATTGCCTTATCCAACATTGTAGCTTGTGGGTGGTTGTAACACCTTGGGTGTTTTACCTTTGACCTTCCATTAGATGACATAAAAATACGATATTTTAACCACTGCCTTTTGTCAATTTTGGGTGGAAATTGTCATTTTTTCACACCTTCACCATTTGGTTTTTTCTTGCCCAAATTTACTTCCAGTGTATATCTCTTTTTGATGCTTATGAACACTTGTAAAATTAGTAATCTGTGTACTGGTCCAGCCAGAGCTGGACTAGCCTATTTGTGGCTATAATTGAATCACACAATAGAAAATTACAAAAATGAACCATTTATTTTGAACAATAAAGAATGATCTGCTTGTGGTTGCAGCTCAAGGCCCTTTTGCATGGACACTCGTATTCTGGACATGCTATGGGGTGTACAGCGGCTGCTGCTTCCATGAAGTGGTTTGGAAATCCCCAGACAAACCCCAATGTAAATTCTGAAGGAAGATTGCTCCGGGAGGTATGTGAAATTATTTTATACTATTTGTTTTTTTCTGTGTAATTGGTTTCACCTGCTGCAATGAGAGAGTACCTGGCCTAGTGGCCTGTATTTGGCATGATATAGTTACCATACCGAGTTAGATATCTGCTTATTTTTGCTTGTTAGTGTTTCTGACAATAATTCCAATTCCAATATTGTAACTTTATGCCAGTATATCACACTGTTTTCCTTTATAATTTGATTTGAAAATGTTGCAGTTATGGGATATGGAACTGGTTCAACAGATTTCATCGCATCCTTCTGTTAAACGAGTGGTTGCATTAGGAACTCTCTGCGCCATAGAGCTACGAGCAGATGGCAGTAATGTTGGGTACTTCCTCTACTGTTTCTACCTTTCGCATTTGCTCTCTGATAGTATTATCAAGTCTACTTAGCATCTTTAGTGTTTTCCTGCTAGCCATTGCATCTTAAATACTGAGAATGTACTCCATTCTATGAACACACACTAGTCCCAACATGGAAAACAATGCTTCTGGCTGGTTTTACTGTCGAATACTTATGTTTTAGTGTATTGTATGTCTTGTCACTCTGGACCTTGTGCTTAGGAAATAATGATTCATGTTAATTTCCATCTAAGAAAATTGTGATGGCAATTCTTCTAGTTGGTTTAAGTTAAGCTGCCCTCTTATAGGTCAGCTCCTGATGTTTTGATATAATGCCTTAAATCCGTATCTTTTTGTCACCTTTCATGAGTTTCTTCTTCTTGATCAAATTTTTTTGACGTGGACCTGTTTTTGAAGATCTCCTTCAATCATTTCTTTGATCATATAATTCAATTGAAAGCCTTGTCTATGAAAGTTTCTGTCCCAGCAAGTTGGACAGCAATAATGCCTTTGTACTTTGGATAGGTACGCATCGCTTTACGCAGGCGCTCTCATTCAAAAGCTCCGAGAAGATGGCGTTTACTTGAGGCCTTTGGGTAATGTAATTTATCTCATGTGTGGACCTTGTACCTTGCCTGAGATCTGCCGGGAACAACTGATCAAACTTCGTAGAAGACTTGAAGAGTTGAATCAAGTAAGCGAGTAATTAGTTGTGATAGTCAAGAAACTACTGGTTGTAATGGATCCGTTTGGCATCATTATGGCAGCCTTGAAGGATTTTTTTTTGTTCTTAATTAGTTCATGGTTAGGTAGCTTTAATCTCTAAGTTCTCATCGTATTTAGTTGCCAAATTGTCCTAAGATGCAATAAGTTGACACAATGTAAAACTTTGCCTTGTTACATTTTTGTGATGTTAATTGCTGGTTCTCTTCGGACTTTGTGGTCGGCACCAAGTTTCAAAATATTACCATACATTATTGATGAACATTATATTCACCCAAATTTTATTGAGTACACCCCAATCTTCATAAATCCCAGTAAAAAATATAACATTACTAAGTAGAATTTATTTTCCGTTTTTTCTTAAAACTCATTCAGTACACCACTTTTTCATTCTTCTTCCATGGATCCATTCTCTTTCCCCTCCATATTCTGCTAGAACTTTATTCCATTTTCTTCACTCGAATGACAGCCTAGCAGAAGCCAAAGAAGTGAAACCAGAATAGTTGGATTTTGTTTATGGGTCTGTTTCATTTCAAATCCCTTATTCCTCTGTTTTCTTCAAATGGGTTTTGTTCATTTCTCATTCGATTTGATTCTCTTTGGCTTCCTTGGGTTCAAATGACAGTGAAATAAAATCATTCGCCTCTGCCATCCATGCAAAATCGCCAGCTCCGTCGACCTCAAGCGAGTTGTCTCGTCTGTCAAAGATCACGATCGTAAATTCGAGACCTGACAGTGAAATAGAATCATTCTTGGTTTAAAAATTGAGGAAAGAAGAGTTTTGGACAAGGTTTCGAAAAAACAATTGATCAAAAGAACCCAAGATTGGATGTTCAAACAGCCACAACAGTGCATTAACGTCGATCTAGTGGGGTTTCCATAGACGAAGGTGAACGGAGAAAGAGAAGCTCGAAAGGATTTGGTGTTGATGTGTTAGGGAAAGTGGGGTATTTTAAGATTGGGCTTTTTGACGATATTTTGGGTACACTTGAGTAAAATTCATGTCTTCTTGCCTGGAGACTTGGGATCTACTTCAGTAGAGGTCCTATTTTCGACGAAGAACTAGCACCCGTATTTGATTGCATTTCTTTCTACCATCAACAATTAACTCAATGATTAACTTGTCTTCCGATACCACTTCATGGGATTTTCGGAAATCGTCCCAAACGGCACCAAAAACTCCTCGGCCATCCTTCCTGAGATAAATATGCACAGGCCACATTCTTCCATTTTCATCATGAATCTCGACAATTTTGTTCAGTGCAATGCAACCCTCTTGCAGCAATAATCTGTGTGTGATAAAAAGTCTCTCATCTAAACTAGTGTAATTAATAAAATATACCAAAAGAGAAACGTATAAAAAAAAGCCTAATTTCCCATAAAAAAAAAGCCTAATTTGGATAAAATAAATAAATATAGGCTTTGTGTTGGGGAGTGGGGACACTAAGTTTATTGCCTTCTTACTTTGGATTTGGATCAAACAATGTCAAAACACTAAAGTGGTAATTGCATTTATCTTTTGTGTTGCGTGTATGTGCCGGTGACGTCTGTCGACTGACAAAAGCTGACCTCATCCTCAAATATAATATCCACAAGGTGACGTGGCAAGTGCCACCAGCTCCAAAGAAACTAACGCCCACGATTGTACACTTGGCTCCTCCTTGGACGACCGTGATCCAATCAAACAAATATCTCCTACTGCGTAAGACCACCTTTACTTGACAATCTCAACTGAGCTCCCAATCAAAAGCCGCCAAAGTAAATAAAGTCAACAACATGAGTCGGATGCAGCTCGACCGCGAAGCATGTGATGCCTCTCTCCAGTTCGCCAAGAGTCGCCATAGTAGACCAATCAATATAAAGATCGAAGAGACTTCTACGACCCTGGTCGTAATCCAAATCGGTTACTTACTTCCATGGTTTTGATTTCTTGTTTTAATCGTCTCTCTGAAGTCTGAACAAGCTGACAATAGATTGTTTTCTGGATTTTCTCCACTTTCGCGCTTTCTACTTTCGGCTGCAGTCTGTTTGGTAACCGGGAAAATCAAAATCGGGCCCCAACAATTTTAGCCACAGGTTTGAACCCTGAAGTATCATGTGGATTAGGGGTTTTTTTTAAAACTGTTTCTTTTTTGAGGATTGTGGATACTCTGGTGAATTGTATTTTTGCGTGGTCTGAATTTGTTGCTTTTAGGGTTTGGTTGGGGGAAAATTTCAACTGAAGTTCAGTTTTCTTTTGTCTTTGTTTTTTTTTTCTTTTACTTTTGTCGCTTCCTTTTTTTGTGTTGTCGCAGATCTGGGAAGCTTGGGTTATTTGGAGGGAGTCTCAATGCATACCAGGTATATGGAAAGGACTAACAGTATGGCTAGAGGGAAGAGGAGTTTGGAGGGAGAAGGGGAGCAGCAGCCTGAGCGGAAACGGCCTGCTCTGGCTAGGTGATTCTCCGACTTTCTTATTGTGTTAGGCCGATTAGTTGAATTGGCTGTTTTATGCGTTGGTCTTAGCTGTCAAATACTCTTTTAATTTAATAATATCTCGGGAGGGCAAGAAGATAAAATCCAATCTGACCCTAAGCAAATCGTGAATTTGGGGAATGTGCACTGCTTGTGCCTTTTATTCTAATATCATCTTCAATTGGATATCCCTTCTAGAACAGCCCTTTGGTTATTACAAAGAATAAGCTTTCAAGTTGCACTGTGGCTGCTTTAGCTACTTTTCTTGTGTTTATACTTTATATTAGGCCCGGATATTCGTGCTTGAAGTCCATTTGATAGTGGATTCACTCCTACTTGATCTTGGCACTTTCGTGGTGTTTTTCCAACTTCTTGTTTGTATAGTTCTTCCCAACTTGTATCTCATCATTTAGCTCTAAGGCTAGTATTGTTCCTAGGAACCAAGTTACATCCAAATGACTGCATCAGTGAAATTTTACTATTCATAATTGGTCGGAGAAGTTATTAAAACTATTTTTTATAGAAATTTCCAAGCATTTGGAGCTTCTTTATGTATCCTAATAAGTAAAATGGTGAATAAATGATATATAGCCTGATATGGACTCAAAGTCACAAACCCACAATTGCACCATCTGTCAGACTTAATCCAGCTTCCTATTTTGTGAACGTATGTAGCTGAGGTGGAAAAACTGTTATTCCCTTACATAGGCCCCATTTGGTCATTAAGACAGGAAACTAAAGCTGCCTTACGACTATTGTTCAATAACGCATGGGAAGCTGAATCTCTTTTGCATACACCATTCCTGAATGATGCAGAGGAAGCAAGGAGAAAATAGATCTTACAAATTTCTAATTTTTTGCTAGTAAAAAGTGCGGATCACTGATCAGTTGTTATTCTGTGAGGAACATGATGCATTTTGGAGAAGTTGAGGAAATTTTTGTGTGAACCATTTACTTTATTTTGTTCAAGAACCTGAAGTCTTTTAATGAGTTTGCGCCCTTTGACCCTCCCTTACAACCTATGCCAAGCCCCTGTAAATGTCCAGTAGTGAAGAAAAAGGGTTGATGACTGGCCAGAATTCCCATTGGTCTCCACCGGGCTATTCTGTCTGGTCCTGTAGGTGTTCCAACCTTTTTAAAGCTGATAAACCTGTAACCATTTTGATTGTCCTATGAAGTTTCCAATACCTATCCTAAGCTTGATGGATCCTCAAGAAATTGAAGAGAAACTTGCAGAAAAGGTTTTGGTGTTGCTGTTTGCAAACAAGTTTCTACAACAGTTTTTTTTATTTATTGTTTGACCAGAATTTCATATTATCAACTTCCAATGAATGAAAACTATTATCTTGCAAATATGGTCTTCCAAAGTCAATTCATAAATTGAGACAATCAAATATAACTTAGGAAGTTCATTTAATTTTAGTTGTTTTGTTAGAATTTACTTGGTTCATTAAAATATATTTTGGTAAATGGAAAAGGGCCTGAAACTAGAAGAAATCATCGATTAGGTAGTCTTCCCCTTATGATTCTCAGTGTTTCAGAGTTTTTTCCTCAAGAACTTGGCATTTATTGACCGGCCTTATGTACTCTCTAATATTTCTGTTTGTTTTCTAAGAAGTTGCAAATACTGGGGATTATTTGGCAATCTCTTCAGACTTCTTTGTTTTGTAACTGTACCGTTGCATTTTAACTAAAATGTTTTTTGAGTGTCAAAAGACTTCAAACCAGAGTGTATGTAAGGTTATATTTGGCTGAAATGCCTTGTGATGTTTATTTCTTGAAGCCTTGAACAGTTAATATTTTTCCAATATTTCATGAATCATGAATGAAAAGGCTGTTAATTCTCTCATCCGTCTACTTGCTTATTTCCATTTCTTGTTCTATTTGTAATTGCTATTTCATCATTAGGTTGAAATTCTTTGCAATCTGAAATGATCTTTTAGGTTCTATTTGGTCTAAAAAGATATGTGTCATGCAGTGTAATTGTAGAAGCTCTCAAGGTGGACAGTCTGCAGAAGCTATGCTCCTCTTTGGAACCTGTTCTTCGTAGAGTGGTAAGGTCTATTCTTTACTTTGTATTCTCGGGTATAAATGGATAATTTTTCTATGGGGTTTGATTTGACTTTTGATTTGTGCTTTTTCTATCTGTTTAACAATGCTATGATTTCCCAGAAGTTGTTGGCAATTGTTGTTTTGATTTGTACTTTCGTGTTATTCTCCACACCCAAGATTTGTTAGGCTTATGGGCCTTCACCCAAGTCCATATAACATAACAACTAGTTTATTATCTGTCAATAGTTTAAATGATATATCATATATGATATGCCTTTTTTTAATGCAAAAGAAATTTTATTTAGAGGCAGCAAGTGAGATCAATCCAGAAAGCAAAGTACAAATTACAATTAAATAAAGTACGGAAAGAATATTATTTTACATCATATCTCAGAATTTCTGTTAAGTTGCTGTAATCCCTCAACAACTGAAACCTGGCAATAGAGAAGCAGTTGTCCTTAAATTTGCCCAGCTGAAAGCCTGGAGTCTCTTAACCAGGGTTTATACAGATGGTTCCTATGGCTCTAATGTGGGTGATATGTTATGAAAGGAACAATAAAATCTTCAATAACAGGGAGTCCTCAATAAATGTTATCAATGAATTTTACATTAGTTTGCACATAGTATAGTACAACTATGGTGTTCTGACATTTGGATTAATTTTCTGTAGGCCATCTCTCTTGCTTCCTAATAATTCGTCTTTTGCAACTTCTTGGTGTTTAACGAATATGCGTTTTTCATGAACTTTTTTTGGAACCAATGTATATGTACTACTGATGTGTCTGCTTTGCTGATTTTTTTATGGAAATTGCAACATTTTGCTTGCTCATGTTGTAGGATTGGTATTGATTTCTTTTATCTGTATAGCACATTATTTCATTTGAAATGTATGTTCCTTTGTTTAGTTTGTTAATGGTTTGTTGTCATTCATGCTTAAATAGGTGAGTGAGGAAGTGGAACGTGCGTTGGCGAGGTTGGGCCCCGCAAGACTCAATGGAAGGTCTAAGATATTCCTAAGCACCAATCTAGCTCTTTTATACATTGCATCTTTTTAGAAATTGTAATATGAACTTACTGATAGAAGTTTCTGGAAATATCAATCTTTTGCAGTTGTCATTTTCTTCTAGACCTTAAATTGGAGCTTTCTTTGTTAGCTAGCGGCGTTGTTGATCTGTGGGGAATTTTTAGGTTTCCACCATCTCAAGGATGCTACATTTTCTGTGACAAGAATTGCTAGATAAAAAATTGGATATAGATTTAGAGATAATACCATACATTTAAATCTAGATGATTTATTTTGACATTTCTGAACTGGTTATCACCTTTGTTATTTGCGGACAACTTACATCCTGTCTGGGAACAAATTTTCGCTGATTTCTGTTTCTTGAAGATATTTGTAGCTACTATTGGTCACTGGTTCAATTGGAACTTAATTATCATTAATTTATGGTAGACCTATTCTTAATGTTTTCACTCTTGTACTTTGATACACCTGACTTTGTCTTCGTTCTGTGGCTGTAGAATTTTGTTCCCTCTTCAGTGGTGGTAAATCTCTATTGTATTTGTAATTTCAGGTCTTCCCCAAAAAGGATTGAAGGTCCAGATGGCAGAAACTTGCAGCTGCACTTTAGGTCCAGGCTTTCCCTCCCTCTTTTCACAGGAGGAAAGGTTGAGGGGGAGCAGGGTGCTGCAATCCATGTTGTTTTGGTTGATGCGAACACCGGCCATGTTGTAACATCTGGATCTGAAGCCTCAGTTAAACTAGATGTGGTGGTGCTTGAAGGTGATTTCAACAATGAAGATGAAAGCTGGACGCAAGAAGAATTTGAAAGCCATGTGGTGAAAGAGCGTGAAGGGAAGAGACCATTGTTAACTGGAGACTTACAAGTGACACTCATGGAAGGGGTAGGAACACTCGGCGATCTTACTTTTACGGATAACTCAAGTTGGATTAGGAGTAGAAAGTTCAGGCTTGGCTTGAAGGTTGCCTCTGGATATTGTGATGGCATACGCATACGTGAGGCCAAGACTGAAGCTTTTACTGTTAAAGATCACAGAGGGGAATGTGAGATCGTGCTCTATGTTAGGTTATTATTCTTTCGACTTTTTTCTTGCTGTAAAGTTGTTAAAACACACGTTTTCTTTTATAGTGTACAAGAAACACTATCCACCTGCACTGAACGATGACGTATGGAGGTTGGAAAAGATTGGCAAGGACGGATCATTCCACAAGAGGCTAAACAAGGCAGGAATTTTCACAGTTGAAGATTTTTTGCGGCTTTTGGTTCGGGATCTTCAAAAGTTACGAAATGTATGGAATGATCTGTTTCTCAAACTATTTTGAATTCATTCTTTACGGTTAACTTCTTAAACGCATCTCTACTTTGCTACTAGATTCTTGGAAGTGGTATGTCAAATAAGATGTGGGATGCTCTCTTAGAGCATGCAAAGACATGTGCCCTAAGTGGGAAGCTTTACGTTTACTATCCCGATGATTCAAGAAATGTTGGTGTTGCCTTTAACAACATTTATGAGTTGAGTGGCCTTATCTCAGGGGAACAGTATTATCCAGCCGATTCCCTTTTGGAGGATCAGAAGGTTAGTTGAACTTAGATGTATCTCTTTCTTCTTAATCAAATTACTACTCTTGTTTATTTTTTATTGTCTCTGCACAAAGGATTTTCTACCTTTTGTTGTCTTATGTTTGATCATGGTCTTATTTTGTACTGGTTTGGCCTTCTGTTATTTGAATTTGTACCAAGTTGTATTAAGGGCTTCCTGCAACCTTTTTTTTTTGAGTCTTAAATTCTTGATAGCCTCTTAAGCCTTTATTCTTTTATGTTGTTATTTGGGATTTTTAACACTCCATAGTTAATACTTGAAAATTTTAAATGGTCTCTTACTTTTTTATTTGGAATTCCTAGGCTTATATCCTATTTCATTTTTTCCCTATAGTAACATCACAATCTAATTGTTCAATAATCAATCACTTGAACTTCTATTTTCTGGAGAAAGTTTAAATACCTGCATCGTTACATTTGATGTTGGTTGTCTGTGCTGCCTCCACTGTTCGTTTACCTCTTTGAGTGCTTTTTCTTGTGATGGTCTTATGGGGTAGACAAATGAACTTGTGGATTAAGAGATCAAAGAGCATTTCTATGTGCATCCCCCTCCTTTTGTTTCAATTTTTTTCATCCTATTTCTTCCTCTCCCTCCCCCTGCCTACGGGGGCCTTTGCCTCTTAATTTGGAATAGAAACATTGTTTAATCACTCTCTCACTCATATGAATATACTCATTCCTGACTAATGCTATGTATAAAACTCAAATATGGCTACTTGCGTTGTTTCTTTCTATATGCAACAATATTGAAGTAATACCATACGTTTATTGACTTGTATGGAATATTCTGCCTTAGTTGTTATGTTGGTAATAGCGTATGTTAGGTCATGCCCTCATCCTTGTGTTCAGTTAGTGGCTTTGGCTTGCGGCAAGAATTTGGCAACTAATAATTTAAAGAGAAGTTGGTGTTTTCAGGCTAGTGATGGGGATATAGGTTGAGGCGAATTGAACTCTCTTTCTTTGTTGTATTTCAGGCTTTTGTAAACTTCTTTGATGTATTTATTTCTTTGATCGAGTGAAAACAAATTTTCTCATTGTGTGATTCTACTTGCAGGTTTATGTGGATGCATTAGTTAAGAAGGCATATGATAATTGGAGCCAAGTTGTGGAGTATGATGGTAAGTCACTTTTGAACTTCAAGCAAAGCAAGAGGACTGGTACTCTACGAAATGAGGTTCAAATGGGTCAGATAGATTACTCTCATGCTCTAGACCATCAACTTCAACTACCAAGGCCAGCTGCAGTTCCAACTGAGCAGGCTTCCTCACATTCAGTCCTACCTGTAGGAGGTAAGATTTACTGGCTTTTATTCCAAAGTTCGTCTCTCCTTGCCATTTAACTTCTGGTCAATGCATTTGATTCCATTCACCTCCCTTTTCTTTCTGTTTTTGGTTAAGATATTTTGTTTGACCATGCGAAGTTGACTTCTACGAAGATTAATGTATGATCTCCTAGGTGGTCTTTTGTGTAAGGCAAAGCTTGCTTATAGTGCAAGACCCTCATCACTCGAGTATGTAAAAGTTGTGCTAGGCCTTCTCCTGAGTAAAGTGAGGGAGACGTAGGACTGCATTACTGATTGTTTGTTGAGGCTTCTTGATAATTAATTAGGTTTTTTGAAGGTAGAAGATGATAAAAAATTCAGGAAAAAAATCTGGCATTTCCATGGTTGTGAACAGTAACGCTTTCAGCAACTTTCAAGGATTTCTGATATTTTTAGCTGTTGAAATCCTATAAGCTTTACCTAATCAAACACATCTGTCAAAGTCAAGCTTGAAAAGGAACCTTACACAATTTAAAATTTCAGATTAGATGGGATGGAAATTTCAACTTCAAGATCTCCGGAGGCTGGGCTTGTATCTAGTGATGATGTGGCTTTAATGCTTTAATTTATCCTTGGTTGTTTCTCTTAGTTAAAAGGCTAAACAACCTAGTGCAAAGTTCCCGCTGTGGATGTGGGGTAGGGAAAGGGGAATATGTTTACGACCTTACTCCTGCATTAAAGAAAGACTATTTTCAGGATTTAAACATGTAACCCCGTGGAAAGTAGCGAAGCAACTTTACCTCTGGGCCTAGAAAATGGTTTCAGTTTATGTATTTCTAGATCATTTTCACAACAATAGGTATGAAGTAAGTGGAGGTGATTTTTAAATGATTTTTCTTGTGATTAAATATGAATGGTTTGATTTAAAGCCAATTTATGTGTAAATCTTCATTTGGCTATTTTTATATTGTATAATTGGTATTTGATGAATAACATTTAACAAAACATACCATTTACTGGTCTTTTGGTTTGCTTTCTGCCAGCATCAGCGTATGGCGATCTGGCAACAAGATACTCAACCCAGCCTCAAGTTGTGAATCCTAATTCTCGTACACAGTTTGATGGTAATTCATTCCCACAGCATGACCAGCTGATTAGTAATTCTCACCAATCACAAGGCATTAGAAATGATAGCAGTGTTGTTGGGCTGGCCCTTGGTCCTCTACAATCGTCCGCCCCTGCATTCCCAACCATTGGATCCTCTCAACCATCAATGCTTAATCCTTTTGGTGACTGGTCAAACAACCGGGACAAGGGAGTTGAGGACTTTTTTTCGGAGGAGGAGATTCGTATGCGAAGTCACGAGATGCTTGAGAATGAAGATATGCAACACTTGCTCCGTCTCTTCAGCATGGGAGGCCATAGTTCGATAAATGTGCCTGAAGATGGCTTTGCATTTCCATCCTATATGCCATCACCAATGTCAAACTTCGATGATGAGGATCGCGGCCGTCCTGGTAAAGCTGTTGTGGGGTGGCTGAAGATAAAGGCGGCAATGAGGTGGGGATTCTTTATCAGGAAGAAAGCAGCTGAGAGGCGGGCACAGATTGTTGAATTAGAAGATGAATAATTGCTATAGGGTTGTTATCATCAATCCTATATTTGCACCAAATCATCTTAGCATAACTTTACAAAATGCTTCATGAATTCCAGCTATGACCTGAGCTTTTGGGAATGCTTGAAATTATTGGTTTTGGGAGTCTACAAAGCCTCGGGTGGTTCAGGATTCATATTAGACATTGGCAATATCTTGTACAGCTGCCTGTACAGTAAGTTTATTCAGTTGCCTTGTTTAGCTAGATGTTTCATTCTGATTACAATTGCTTTGTGTATGATATTTGTTTTTGGGCCGTAAGGGGTGAATATCCTTTTCAACCAATGGCCCCTTCAGTGTTTGTCTTGACTGATTAGGGGAACCTTTCTAATCTCTTAAGTACGATTTGCACAATATTATATTGATTTCTTATTTGTGTTAAGAATGAACTCTAATCTCTCCCTAGTTCTCTGGGAGTTTCATCTTTCTGTTACTGCTGTGTTTTCTATCTAAACCATCAAAATTGCTGGGTATTTGTTTTGATCATAACTGCAGGAGATTTGTTTTGATGTCTCTGCACTTCGAAGGATATTATGTTCAATTTGATCTGTGTTGCTTTGGTCATTAGCCTTTAGATTTGATTAATCTTTCTTTTTTTAATGTTTAAACAACTTTTGCAAATTATAATTGAAGTCTAGCAATTATAGTGGCTTGGAGTCCCTTTTTTTTGGATCAATATGGATTCCAGAAAGAGCACAGGAGAAAACATGGCACTAAGAAGCTTGGGACTTACACTTCTGTGGTGTTTTTACTCCATTAATGAGAAAAAAGAGAGAGAGAGTTGAAGACGGGCAAAGATCAAAAGGAAAAACAGACTGGATGTGTCTTGTAAGGAGTGCTTTCGTAGGCTTGGAGAAAATGCTTTCAACAGTTTTCATAGGTGGCTCTCACATTTGGTGTGTGATCCGCTATTCAGATTGTTCCATACATTGAATCAAAGCCATTTGTGGATTTGCTTTTTTCATCACATGGATTTCATCATCTTCATTGTTTGTATTAGGTAAAACATCCAATCCTAAACTCTTCAACCCAGTAATATTTCTAAATACTTGAAGCTAAAAAATTATGTTCACAGTATGTTTGTTTTTGATGTATGTTTTGTTTTTATTTTTTTTTAAAAAAAATAGAGGTTTTCTGTTTTATGGAGAATAAAAAATAGAAAACAGACCAAACGGATATCAAGGTAATTTACATATACATTTTTTCTTGTTTATTCGGTGGGATTGAAGTTTTATCTGGAATTGCATGGCATATATCCATCAGCAGCAGAAATAGAGGAGCCGGAGGAAGAAAATAAGAAGATAAAGCTCAAATCCCTAAACGCTGAAGAAATCAAAACCCTAAAATAGTGAGAAAATCCTGGAAAGCCCATCTCTACATGACTGAAAAAGAGATGCCAAAAATCAATTTTGTCAAAAAAATGAATTAGTACAAAAAAGAAAAACTATAAATAGGTGTGGTAATGTGAAGACTAGAGTTGGGGGTTCTCTAAAGTCCTCCAAAATTCCTAATGAAGGAAAAGAGAAGGATACGAAAGCCCACCCCTCAAAGGAGCTCCCATGGAAAATCCAATAACCCAATATCTTCTTCATGGTCAGGTATTCTTCCAAGTACCGGAACATGAATGTGACCCAGAAGGCACCACCTTATGATCCATTCTCATGCTATAGATTTGTTATTACCATTTATATATTTGATTTCCTGTTACTTCACTTGTTCTTGAGGCTGTCACTCAAAACTCAAATGTTTCTTCTCAATTACTCATTGTTGGATTTTGTTGAATAATAATTCTGGTTTTGATCTTGTTTAATGTTTTTTCTTTTTTTACTTCTTGTACAGGCAACCTCTGTGTGTGTGTGTGTGTGTGTGGAATGCAGTGCAATAAGTAACATAATATTCTAATTAATGGGTGTATAATAGAGAATTATTGTTGAGCATGTTAGTATGTTATTATCCCACAAAGCAAGAGTGCTCAAGCTACAATTCCTTACAATGGCTTATATTTAAGCCACTTACAAATGGTGAATTGGGTGGAATTGTATGGAAAGAAAAAAAAAGAATTGTAGAAGATCTTAATCCAATAATAGAAAGAATACACACCTCAAATTCATTGAAACTGATTCAATCACCAAGGAATAATCTTTTCCATTTGTGTATTGTTTTTGCATTACATCAATAGGAAAAAATAACCAAAGAATTTAAGAATAAATAATTACACAAAAACACAGAATTAATCCAACATTATGAACTAGGAGCTGCTGTTGCACTCTTTGGGAAGGCCTCCAGGAAATCTCTTAGTATCACTACAGTAGTTATAGATCATATAGTTCTTCCGCACCCACTGCAGCTTCTCTTGGTTTGCAGAATCCAACTCCTGTAAGAGCCAATCATTAGTGTTGGAAGTTGAACTGCAAGAAGATGAAGCACCATTGGACCAAACACAAGCATTGGCATTGAGGTTCCTGTAGGAGGCAGTGAAGGGAGCTTGCGACCAATCTGTTTTAACAAGTCGTCCTCTTGTTGCCCAATCATCAGCATTCCATAAACTAGAGTATATTCTCATTGGTTGATTCTTTGGGTAGGCAACACCATCCGACTCCATGTTCTTGAACTCCCTAATTGGGGTACCATTTACAGAGAATCTGAAACAGAGGAACCAACAATGATTCAGCTTCAATTGTTTGAGATTTATTGATGGTGGTGCAGATGGAAATGAAAGAGGCTTTTTATCAAACAGTTTGTGTGCTATACTGCCAAAACCAGATTTCATATGCACATGATTCACCAATGCAACCCAAAATTAGCACTAAAAGAGCAATTTTACAGCATAATCTCCAGTTCAACTGCATTAGTTACTTACATAATGCGTTGTGGATTCCAAAGAATGGAATACGTGTGGAAATCCGCAGTTGGGTCGAACCATAAGTAGAATTGTTGCTCTCTGTTTCCTTTGCCTTGGCTGAACACATTTGTGTGAAGAATATAAGGATCACCACTCAAATTCCCCAAAAATTCAGAGTCAATCTCATCCCATGTCGATCCTTTTGAGGATAACTGCAAACAAATTGAACGAATTAATTGTCAGTTCACATGCACTTGATCATAAATAGTTCACTGAGCTATGAAATTGATTAGGAAAAAAGACAAACAAAGAAAGACAAGAGAGACTTACGTAGTAAGCAGTGACAGTGCCAGCAGAGTTGCCAGGGACAAGCTTGAGTTCCATATCGATTTTCCCAAATAAAAACTCATTTCTTTGACTGGAAGCCTGAGCCAGAGGCTTTGTCAAGGGAGAGAGTAAGGAGGTCACCATTGTTGAGTATCTTACCACGGCCATCTCCCCAAGTAATGTCAAAGTCTTGATAGAAGTTACCAGCTGAGGCAGCACCCACAAAAGAAACAATCAATAATGAAAGGACCATCAATGAAGCCATGGTTTTCTTGGAGAAGCGAATGCTGAATTTGAAGTTCTCTGGGTTCGGGAGTTGGCATTTATAGGAGATCAATACAGGGTGAAGAAGTGTGAGGAAGTGAGTAGGAAGGTCCAGTGATCAGTCAGCTCATCTGTAGCCAGTTGTTTGGCTTCAAAAAGGTGCACAACCAAACCGACATTGCTCCCTGTGTTTTTTTTTTAATCAAAACACGCGTTTTCCATTAATATAAAACAGAGATCTTGAAGAAGTTGGTGGGGTATAATAGAGTATAGTCGGTCTCTCCACATCTCTTTTTCCAAACACCAGTTCCTCCTCTGCTTCCTAAAACGTTAACGTTGTAAATTTATTATTTTACTTTCATACATTCTTTGATTTCTCTGCTAATTCATGGATAGTCCCAAGGTTGCTATAAGAAGAGACTGTAGTTTGTACAAAGACCTTGTGTGTAAAATCTGTTTTCACAACCCGACCTATTGACGCCCAGTCATCGGCAAATCCAGAATCCAGATACTAAACTGGTGTTTTCAACGGCTCTCTCTTTGGGAATTTAACGCTAATTCAGTCAAAAGATTGGGGGTATACAGGAGGATCCGGTGGAGTTGGAGAGTATGCTAGGTGTTTGTTAAAATGCCTCAATGAGCTATATTGGTTGGATTAATCAAACATAATTGAGCATCCCCACGTAAATTTTTTTCATACTAGCTGGTGTTACGACTGCGAAGTTATTTCCGTAAAATATCTATTTTGAATAAAATAATAAATATCTAGAATTTGTACTTCCAAGTTGATAAATACTTATATATATGTTAAGTTAATCCGATTTAAAATAAGATTAGCAGTTTTCCTCATAATTATTATGTCACATGCACCAATCAGGTCATATTTCATCCTATTTAGTCCAATCAGAAAATAGATATATATTTATCCAAAATTTTCCTTGTTATCCATTAAATCTCCAATTATTTCGGACTCTTAATCACCCTTTAAATACAAACTCTAAGATACGTCAACCTAACAAACTATATCTTCTTCTTCTTCTTTTCTTTTTTCAAATCCAGTAACATCAATTAGAAGTCTCAGCGCCTGAAAGCTCTCAAAGTTGTTTTCTTTTTCTAGTCAATTAGAGTCCTAACCCATGGATCAAGACCAAGAGAATCGGGCGTTTGTTTCAAACCCTAGCAAGAATCCCCCACAAAGCCATGGCATTGATAGGAATTATGTTAACGTTCATCATGACGGTTCAATTGTGTATACAACTACAGACGAGGATGATTCTACTCCTACAACCAATATTGATCCTGCATATGATTCTGAGATTGAGCCTTACCCTCCTGGTTTTAGGTTTAAACCAAAAGACGTAGAGCTCATTATTGATTACTTGCAGAAGAAGGTTCTTGACCAACAGTTGCCGCCGAGCGGGATCGTCGATGTCGATCTCTATAAGTACAATCCCCAGGATCTTGCAGGTTCTTCTTCACAATGCTACTGTTTCTTGCACATTTAATTAGTCCACGTTAATTGCATTCCCATGTTTTTTTTCGGGTTCTTGGGTTATGGTTTCATTGTGGCTGGTTTCTTTCCTTTGGCTGGTTCTTTTTGTTCTGCCGCTGCCTTGCTGAATGTTGAAGAAATATTTCTTTCTGTAAGTTGTTGTTCAGTCGGGTTGGGGTCTTGTGATATTGTTGTTGTCTTCTGGGATCTGGGTTGGATTGGTTGCAGAGGTTTTCTTGGGTTTTTATGAACTGCAGTGAGCTTCTTGGTTTTTCTTGTTTAGTGCTTTCTCATTAATAAACGTCTGATTTCACAAAAAAAGAGAGTTGTCAATGGTAAAGATTGCACTTATATATGTATGTATGTATGTATATACCACATCACATGAGCTTATTTCTTGATTGATGAATGATTAATGCAGCAATGTATCCCCCTTGTGGAGAGAATGAATGGTACTTCTTTACATCGAGAGTACGCAAGTATCCGAACGGGGAGAGGCCGAATCGAGCAGCCGGAGATGGTTACTGGAAAGCCACTGGAGCTGACAGACCTATCAAACGTAAAGGCGTTAAAGTTGGTTCAAGGAAGGCCTTGGTTTTCTACATGGGAAAAGCTCCACATGGTAAAAAAAGTGATTGGATTATGCATGAATTTAGAGTCCTTGATGCTCCCAAACCACTAGGAGAGGACAAGAAGATGATGGTAACAAATATAATCTCAATGACCACTCTGTCTTGTAGTCCTCTTTAACCATTTTCTTTATCACTAATTATGTATATATGCATATATATGCAGCTTGATAACTGGGTTCTGTGTCGGATCTACAATAAGAAATCTGAGAGGTTCTCATCCCGATTTTCCACCCGACGACAGAGTGATGAGGTTCAAACTGACAGTCCTAAATCGAGCTATCCGAATACTCCCACAGCTGCTAATTCTATCCAAATTGGGACTACAACAACTACTACTCCACAAATGATTAATCAAATGATTCCTATTCAGACTCAGATGATGACTCCTGCTCCACAAATGTTGAACAATGCAAGGTTTGCTCAACAGTTTGGTTCACACACTCACATGCTGACTGCACTCCCTACACCGACTACACAACAGTACAATGAAATGGATGGTGGTGGTGGTGACCTCTACAACCAAAACCAGATTGGATATCAGAGTGATTTTGGAAATATTTTTCAGAGCAATGAACTGGTGAGCCTTCCGGATTCCTTCATTCAACCCTATAATCCGCAGTTGTCGTTCATCGGTCCAGATGATCGAGATGTGAATTCATTTATTTCCAATGAAGGGTATGATGTGGTTGATTGTGATAATGACATTGAGGGATTTGGTTTTGGGGATACGTTGATGGATCCTGGGTTCTCAGACAGTACTGCGAAACCGCGGCAATTTGATCCTAGGCAGGGATAAGATAGATCTCTAACAATGTAGCAGTGGTATTGTGATATATGTTTCGATTATGTTTCTACTTAGTTGCTTCTTTAAGGCTATTAGTGGTAGATTTGCTTTAGGGTCTTGGAATTTGCTACTCTATGATGATTGGTTTCTTTCTATTCAAGTTTATATTTTCTTTGGGAGTGATGATTTAGTTACTAAATAAAGCGGTATAATTTTTTTGAAACGGGAAGGAGGATTCACCATGTTAATACATACAATCCTTATCACTCAACTAATAGTTCGAGTCTATATCCCTATATAGTTGTGTAGGAAGGACTTGCTATTTGTGATTTTGGATGGGAACAGTGTCAATATTAAAATACTAAAATAACGGCATACTTCCTCAAAAAAAATAAAATTACAGACATACCAAATGGGCCCGTGGGCCCAACTACTTGAGTATGGGTAAATAAAATTGGGTTTGGGATGCAGGAACAAATGGGCTGACGCGGCCCGATAATTTTTTAAAGTTTTACTATAAAAAAGTGTTTTTCATCCCTAAATTATTGGTTGGGTTTCATTTTCATCCCTTAGTTTTTTTTTCTCCCCTTTTTCGTCCCCCAATTATAGGAAAGTACCCCGTTTATCCTTCAAATAAATCCAACGACTGAAAAATCCTACTTGACATCCCATTGTTCGTCATATCAGATTTCTCAGGCATGCCACATAGGTGTCACACAAGCATTTCCCGACCTCAATCTCATTTGGAGGACGAAAATGATACTTTTCAATAGTTGAGTGACGAAAATGATAGAAAAAAGTTTAGAGACGAAAAATGAAACTCACCCCATAATTAAGGGATGAAAAATATCTTTTTGTCAAAGTTTTACTGGTTAGAGACTTAGAATGGCCTTTGTTATTGCTGTCCAACCGTCTACTTCACACCCAAGGTTATTAAAACCGGATAGGACGGGCTGGTCCGATCCGGTTTGACTGTGGACTTGCCCTCTGTCCGGTCTAATTTATGAATTCATGACCATCGTCGTCCATCCACTCACAACATGAAATAGCAAAACAATCTTGATATGCGTCGGAAGAGAATCTACAACATAGGAAAATCCTATAAGAAGTAGAGAAATCAAACAATTACTACAATTACTACGCACCCACCCAAGGTTATCAAATCGGACCAGACAGGCAGATCTGATCGGTTTGATCGTGTACTTGCCCTCTGTCCGGTCCGATTCATGACCATTTTCGACCATCCACTAGTAACATAAAATAGCAAAACAATCCTGATATGTTCCAGAAGAGAACCTAGTACCTACGACATAAGAAAATCCTATAAGAAGCAGAAAAAATCAAACAATTAGTATGACTCCGATCAATTAATTCTTCGCTTAGCCCTTTAAATTTTAAGATTCCGCGGCTATGTTTTGTTTTAACTTGTAAAACACGCCCTCAATACATTTCAGGATGTATTCCTAGTTAATGAAATTTCTTATACATTATAATAATGTGTTGTTTTTTTTATTTCACTAAGAGTCCTTTCATTTTGGTGTTAGTCTTTAATCTCTTGTTTTTTTTGCTTGGCACTAATTAAATTCTAAGTCATTTTTCCATAATGTAATCTCGAACCAACAACTCTAGTATTCTTAGGCTACACATAGCTCGTTTGGTGAAAATGTCAGATTTGGTGCAAGAATGAATCCCCATATAAGAATCCTGATACGCCATCCACAACCTCAACACTCCTATCTCTAATTGTCAGAAGCGGTTGATCTCCTGTCCAACATAGAAGAGAGTAAGTAGAAATGGAAACTCACATCTCCGGAGTTTTTTTTTTTTATTTAGGCTATGTTTGATATGCAAGTTCCGGCCAAAACAGAATCGTGATTTTTGGCCGAAACTTTAGGCATGGAACCTCCACGGGTGTGCCCTGCACCCGCCCCGCATATCGGGGCAACATTTAACCCCAATCCCAACCCCGTTACAATCCAGGGGTCCCCGCCCCACTCGAAAATCTCTGCCTACGAATTTTTTTTAAATTTTTTTATCAAGAATAGAACTTGAGACCTCTCACATATATGATTAGTACTCATATCAACTAAGCTACTTAATGTTTTTTTGATAAGAAACACAATAATTCAATATATTGTATTAAAAAAAACCATTACTATTAAAATGAGATCTAAAAATAAAACTATCTTACACGTGGAGTGTGTATATATATACGAATATAATTATTTTCTATATATATATATATATACATGTATAGCGGGGCGAGTTGGGAGGCAAACCCGTCCCCGCATGCGGATTGAGATTCTTTGCCCCGTCCCCGCCCCTCACAAGCCTCGGATCGGGAAAAATCCGTGCGGTCGGGGCTGGATGGGTCGGGCACAAATTGTCGTCCCTAGAAACTTCCATTCCCATGTTTGTTAGACACCAAACTAAAGGAACGGAATTGAAGTTTCTCCCTTGAATTTAGGATTCCCAACTTCCTTGGTGAAACCTTTAATCTGTTTGGGAATGCTCTAAACTGCTGTGAAGTGATGTGCAATACTATGAGTTATAAAACTGTAATGCTGTGAGGTTAGTTGTAACGCAAAAACTGTTTGACACATCATTTTTAAAACTATGGTGTGGTGCTGTGAGGCGCGTTTGACGTATCTAAATATCGATTATATTAGATGACTAATAATATTAATATAAAATTACTTAACGTTTATATTGCACATTAATCTAAAATAAAATAATTGACCTAATTTGATTACGTAGGACAATTCAACATATATTGTAAACATTTGAGAGTGCGGTGAAGTGAGGTGGTGTGAGGTAAAAAGTTATGGTGTTGTGAGGTAAGGTGCAACTGAGCGTAGTAAAAACGTACAGCCAAACATAGACCTTATATCAATTTACAATTTACGTACCACTATGTAAACTTACCTATTATGTATATTTATTATTATTTTACTCATAAATTATTTTTATTACTCAAAATAAAACACATATCGATTCTAACAATATTTTAAACGTATTTCTAAATAATTTATTTAATGTGAATATATTTGTTAAATAATAGCATTTCATATTTTATAAAGTAGAGAATAACAAAATCTTTTAACCATTATTCTCTCATATTGCCATATGAATTCATTGATCAACCAAACATAAGAACTCAAAGAATTTCAATTCTTGTTCTCACACTAATTCCCATTCCCGTTCCCGTTCTCACGGGCAAGCAAAGAAAGAGCCAACGTCTACTAGCTAAGACATAAACCAGAGGGCAATCTAAGTGGATATGTACAAGCTTCTTCGCTGGAGTTTACACACCTGCACCTGATGTGTTGTATTGCTGACATGCACAAAACATCATATTACTACAGGCTACTTGTAAGGTGTTTCTATATATACATTTTTTTGTTTCTATATATGATTAGACAATTCTATTTAAAGGGTTATCGTTAGACTTATCTTTCAATAACATTTTTAAATTTTAGCAATTGGGACAAAACAAAGCTGAAAAATTAAACTATGCGAATAGTACAAACTGTGAATACGTAACAAAAAAAAACAAATTCAAACACATATTTCTAAGTTCTCAACAAAATACACTATATTACAAAAACTTAGGCTGCCAACAAATTTCTAAATTATCCAAACAAAAAAGGTTTTGCAATATTGTCCAATTAAAATAATTAAAATAGTTAACAATTAAAGCTAGGAAGATTACGAATACGTAAGAAGAACACAAATTCAAACACATATTTGTATGTTTCGATTAGGAGCATAGAATATCGCAAGCAATACACACTATATTACAAAAGCTTATAGGGTGCCAACTAATTCTAAATTATTAAAACAAAAGAATAACTTTTGCAATACTGTCCAATTAAAATCTTTACCTCTTGTATATATGTGTGTTATGAAACACCAATACACTCTCCTGTCGAAGCTTGATTATCATTATCCGCTTTTCCAAGTCCAAGCCCAACCCATCACTAGGCTTGCAGGACCTTCTAGGGTTCATGGTTTTAAAATGCGTTTTACTAAGTCAAGAAAACCTATGAACTTATAACTTGTCCATTAGATATTTATTTTAGCAATGTGAGATTTTTCTCGACAATCTCTCCCTTACTTGCGAGCGGGGGTCAAGCCCACCAAGTAAAACCAGGAGTCACATAGGTACAACGCACATTCAAGTTAAACAATCTCTCGCTCTGATACCGTTGTTAGGAAACACCAATAGACTCTTGATGTGGGGTTTATGACCCGCTAAAAGTATAGCGATTCCAAACCCAAATTATACTCGCAAGTGCACGAATCAATTGTAGTATAGAAGTGGCAAATACGAGTGTCGTACCCACAGGGACTGAATATAAAATATCTGCAATTCCAACTCTTTGTAATTATCAATGGAAACAAAATAAATAAGGATTAACACAAATAAACAAACACTAGGGATCCGAATTCACCAACTCTATTGTATTTAAATTATTTAGCCTACGATTATCATTTCATTCATGCATGTCAAAGATCAAGTCCCTTAATTTATGTAATAGTCATGGGCATCTGACTTACCACGCCTATTCTTAATTGCAACCAACCATGGGCATTTGGATTGGCTAAGACAATCAAGAATGCATTAGGATTTATGGTAACTTATGTAGTCACTACCATTGAATGTCCAATTTGTACTATAATGATGGTGATGCATGGAATGATGTCAAATGATTTTGACAAATCATATGGTGGGCTTTCAAATGATAATCAAGAAATTGATCAAGATGGTAATGGACACAAGCATATGGGCTCTTCATGAAATGAGCTAGCAAATGTTGAACATTGGTTGGTATGAATTGGGCCTGAAAATATAAAAATAAATACAAAGTGAGTGAAAAATGATATTTGCATTTTAGTGGTGTAATAATCACTTTAAGCCCTAATTATGTGACAAATGTCTTAATAATTCATTATTAAAAGTGTATATTTTTTACACTTATCAACTCTCTTGTACAAACTCAACTATTATTATAAGATTGTCCGCATTACTAAATCCAAGTCGAAATCCAACGCATCACTGGGCTTCTAAGACATTCTAAGGCTCATGTGTTTAAAATGCATCTTACTAAATACTCATGAGCTTATTTATCCATTATATATTTATTATTTTAGCGATGTGTGATTTTTCTCAACAATACAAATATATATGTGTGTATATATAATCTGGGCCCAAAGTGTTGAAATGTTCCAGTCAACATAAGCTAGAAACCATTTTACAAGATATTAAAGGCGGCAAGAGATAATCATCACAACATTTTGAGGCGGCACCGAACCCATTGTTTGAGTCAGAGAGAGATCCATATATATCTCTCACCTTTCTGGACCCTCTCTTGTTTTCTTGCACAACCCAACTCCAGCTGTTCACAAGTCCATCCAAAACATGAAACCGAAACAGACTTTTTAAATACTGCCATTTCTGCTTTCTTCACATATGCATTGCACCTTTTTATAACCTCTACAATTAACGTGTCTATATATATACACACACACACACACAGTGCCACTATCAAATTCTTCATACAACAACACTTGACAATTAAACAATGGCTTCCTCTGGTTCTCTTGGCCTACTAATTTCCTTGTTAGTTAGCGTTTCGATCATCAACTTTTCAGTTGCTGGCAACTTCGACCAAGAATTTGACATAATTTGGGGAGACGGGCGTGGTAAGATACTTAACAATGGTCAAATTTTAACACTTTTGCTTGACAGGGCCTCTGGTTCTGGCTTCCGATCCAAGAACGAGTATCTATTTGGCAGAATCGACATGCAACTTAAGCTTGTTCCTGGCAACTCTGCCGGCACCGTCACAGCCTATTATGTAAGCTGTTGTAGTATAATGTAATATTCATTTTACTTATCAATGCGTCGGATCCGATTAGAACTCGGTAGTTAAACGTACATTTTTCTTTATGTGGCTAAAATGTATTGCAACTGATTAATGTGCACATATTAGATGCGATCAGAAGGAGCAACATGGGATGAGATCGACTTTGAATTTCTAGGAAACGTAACTGGCCAGCCTTACACTGTTCACACCAATGTTTACAGCCAAGGCAAAGGTGACAGGGAGCAGCAGTTCCACTTATGGTTCGATCCAACCGCAGATTTCCACACCTATTCCGTTATTTGGAATCCCCAACGCATCATGTAAGTTACTAGTTAGTCGTTCCAATTATGAATTATGTTGAACTCTACTATTTTCCTGTAACAAGGTAACTGTGCACCTTTTAACTCTACCTAAATTTCGAGTAATGTGTCGCAGGCGGAAATTAAGATCAAGAAAACAGATATTGGAATCCACCGAATAAAGAGAAAATACCCTCTAGTTTTAATTAATTTCTTCAAAGACTAGATGATAATGTCCTAGGGTCGGTCACAATCATAATGTAGTGAAAAAAAATTACAAATTTATGAAATTACCCCTAAAACACTAAAAGACCCATCTGAGTCTTAGTCTACTCGACCATCCCGATGGACTGGGACTCATGAAATTAATTCAAATAACATTGCATTTGATTTTTGTAGATACTTGGTAGATGGCACTCCTTTAAGAGAGTTCAAGAATTTGGAGTCAATTGGCGTTCCGTTCCCAAAGAACCAAGCCATGAGAATACACTCGAGTCTGTGGAACGCGGACGATTGGGCGACAAGAGGTGGGCTTGTCAAGACAGACTGGTCGCAAGCTCCCTTCACTGCCTCCTACAGGAATTTCATTGCAGATGCTTGTGTTTGGTCTAATGGTAGATCTTCTTGCCCTGCAAATTCGTTATCCCGAAATGCGTGGTTCGCGCACCAAGTGGACGGGACGAACCTGCAGAGGCTCAGATGGGTGCAGCAGAATTACATGATTTATAATTACTGTACCGACTTGAAGCGATTTCCTCAAGGTGTTCCTAAAGAATGTGCCTGGCAGTGACTCCTCTGTATATATGTATAGTCTATTAATCCTACCTTGTAATATAATGGGCAGTTGTTTTTTAATTTTATATATTTACGTGTTGTTGCCTAGAATGTAGAAAAGAAAAATGTTGCTAGGCTTATATGTAACAATAAATAAAAATGGAAAATATGTTCTTAGTAAATCATGTGCTCCAATCTACCAATTATGCCAAGGATAAATTAATTGTTTCCTATGTTGAACTGTATTTTGTTAGTTTTCCTTTATGACAAAGAAACACGACTCTTTGTTCTAAGAAGATTCCGGATTTTTTTTTTTTGAAATACAGCTGAGAAATATATATGTTTCTTATTAGAATCGATCTTTGGACATATATATCTAACCGAGTCGATTGCCAACCGAGTCACCTCTCGTTGGTGAAGATTAAGGATATTTAAATCGTCCTACTCTCTAAATATCTTGGCAAATCACATGTTGTCAAACTTAGGGCAAATGCAATGGTAAAGTATTATTAGGTCAACAAAGATATTGTCTTTTGCTGATATGACTGTATTGTAAAATGTGTTTTGCTTATGTGACTATATTGTGATAAGTGTTTTGCTAATATGGATGTATTGATATTTGATGTTTTGGTGTAGTTTTATTGTGGATAATATGGAGGAATGGAATGTTGTTGGCCTCCATGTCGGGTGGGAAGAGAAATTGTATAGAAATTTGTGTTTTGTTGATGTGGTTGTATTGAAATATATGTTTTACTGATGTGACTGTATTAAAATACGTGTTTGATTTGACTTTTTGTGTAATAGAGGTGAGACCGGGTCAACATTTTAGTTGACCTAACAAATAAAAAACCATTGCATGTGCCCTTAGTATCTAACTTGTAGTTGGGGGTGGAACAAAACTCTTTGGCAATATTGAAAGACATGCACTTTCTTCATTATTACATTAGCTTTAATTAAATAACAACTGTCAAAAACTGATTAAATATTGTGTGCTAAGAATAACTAAAGACTAAATGTTACCAACACTTGTGGTTTGCCGTCATTTTTAGGTACGTCTCATGTTGTATCAACACACCTGTGATTTGCGTCATTTTTAAGTGCATCTCATGTCTTTTCAAGAGTTTGAGGAACACCCCCTTATACTTAGTTTTATCTCTTGGGAAGTCCATTTATTCATTTTTCATTATTGATATAATTTTTTTTGTCAAAAGAAACGTCTAAACATTATATATTGTTGTAAGAAAATAAAATTTGACTTCTAATAATACCTCCTCTCCAACCACCATTTTCGGAAAATGCAAAAACAACAATGTTCTCAAACATGACATTAATTAGTTTAACAAGAAATAGACAAAAAGATCTCGCAAGAGATAAATCTAAGTATAGGAGGTGTCAATTAAAATTTTTGAACTATATGGGATGCATCTAGAAATAACCTAAACCACAAGTGATGTTTGTAAGATTTAACCACAAGTGCTCCCTTCCGTGCACACTATTCTATTGTTTATAGGACAAGTCAGTAATCACAACCCCACCAGAGTACAAGTTAACCGAGTCGCTCTCTCAACAGTATCTAGTTTACAGAATTTCACTAAGGTTTGTAACACTTCGATCCCAAGTCTCATAGAACTGATGAATACCCATCAGACCCAAACTTATAATGTTAGACTTGGAATCCCATCCCGTGTAATGGGTATTCATTCAGAACACTGAAAACTTCTGCAACTTGTTCTACATCATGACATCACCAAAATAAAGAAGAGATTCATAAAAATAAATCATATACGTTCCGTACAAATGAAAAAAAAAATCTGGCAAATCCTTCTGTCCACTGTCCAGTCCATGAAAAGGACATGCATGGCCATGAGATTCTAAATATTAAAGAAACCAAATTGAGCAGCTGGAAGATCAGTGGACCCCATCACTTCGACCACTCTTTATAGGTCAAAAGTAAAATGACATCAAAGCTGTGGACAAACTGGAAAGAGAGAATTGCAACTGTAAATGCTAAATACTGTGACAGCAAGCACAAACATATCTTATTGCAAGTAACAAGTGGTGGAACTTTTCTTCACTAGTTAGAAGCAACCTTGGGGCTTCATAGTTGTTGTGTTATCAAAGACGTGTGTAATCAATGGACCAATGACCCTAAATATTGTATTGGACCCATCTCATCAATACATATATGTGCCACCCAGCTATCTCCAGCTCATGTCTTTTCCTAATCCTACCAAATCCAAATTGCCAAAATGCCAATGAAAGGAACTTTCACGTCACACACACATACCTGCCTCGCTTCCTCTATATAAATAATATCACAGCCACTCTAATCTCATAACACCCAAACCCATCAATACTAGTCAAGCATTAGGTCTTTTTTATCATGGGTTCTTCAAAATTTGTAGCATTTGTATTGGCAAGCATTTTTGTGTTGGCTTCGGGTAGTTTTTACCAAGATTTTGACATCACCTGGGGTGATGGACGTGGTAAGGTGCTTAACAATGGTGAGCTCCTGACCCTCTCGCTAGACAAGACGTCGGGTTCAGGGTTTGAGTCCAAGAATGAGTACTTATTTGGCAAAATCGATATGCAACTCAAGCTCGTATCGGGCAACTCTGCTGGCACCGTCACCGCATACTACGTAAGTTTCAATTCTTACAACAATTAAAACCAAAATCTTTTTGTGGTAAAAATTCCTCCGATGCCCATGCAAGAAAATAACATTGAAACTGGACGTCGGAGTTAAACTTTCGACTTGAAAATAACATCGAAATTGGATGTCGGAGTTAAACTTTCGACTTTCACTTGTGCTTAACAATCAATCTTTGGTGCAGTTACGCTCGGACGAGTCGGCTTGGGATGAAATAGACTTTGAGTTTCTGGGAAACCTTAGTGGTGATCCTTATATTCTTCACACAAATGTTTTTAGCCAGGGGAAAGGTAACAGAGAGCAGCAATTCTATCTCTGGTTCGACCCGACTGCTGATTTCCACACCTACTCTCTTCTCTGGAATCCACAGCGCATCATATTCTCTGTAGATGGTACTCCAATTAGAGAGTTCAAGAACATGGAGTCTATCGGTGTCGCGTACCCGAAGAATCAAGCTATGAGGATTCATTCCAGTCTGTGGAATGCTGATGATTGGGCAACAAGAGGAGGACTTGTTAAGACAGACTGGTCTAAAGCTCCATTCACTGCTTCTTACAGAAACTTCAAGGCGGATGCTTGTGTTTGGTCCAATGGGAAATCTTCTTGCAATTCTGGGTCTAACTCTGGTTGGTTATCTGAAGAACTAGATGATTCAAAGCAAGGTGGGCTAAAATGGGTACAACAGAATTACATGATTTACAATTACTGCACAGATACTAAACGATTTCCACAAGGAATCCCTGCAGAATGTGCTGCCAATTAATCTCTATTGGGTTATTAAATTTTGGAGATCGAATTCTTTTGTTCTTTGTTTGTAGTTACAGATTGATGCTATATGTCTTGTATGATATATATATTTAAATCATAATAAAAGAATTATTTGTTCTATGTTTGTTCAAATTGTTGAAGGCTGTGGTTGAATTGGGAAAACAGGGTAGTTTGTGGAAATGACTGTTAATTGGGTTTTGAATAGTAAAAGGAAATTTGAATCGAGTCTGACAACTTAAAGTTCTCATGACTTTTAACAATCATAATACTAAGAATAATGTCTTAAGGGGATGATATTTGTTTGATCTCTTGATGGTCTAAGCTTTGAATTTGTTTAATTTAACAAGAGTCCAAGACTTGGAATAGCAGACACTGGAAGATTTGAAACAGTCATTACATAATGGATTTAGGGACTCCATAATTCATTTGAAATTGTACAGTTTACAATTTGAATTCAATGATTTTTGAGAGTTGTGTCACATCATACCATTTTTTTTTTTACAAATTTTAAAACTTCTCTAACTTTATCTCCATCATTATTAGATGTAAATCTTGAAATCTTTAATAATAAATGCTTATGTATGGATAAAAATTTATAGTGGTTCGTTTCCTTCTCAGTCGAATACATTTGAGTCGTATTCCATGAACGGATTAATTTTAATACTAAGTATAATAATAAATACTTATATATGGATAAAAATTTATAGTGGCTCGATACCTTCTCAGTCGAATACATTTGAGTCTTATTCCATGAACGAATTAATTTTAATACTAAGTATTAGTGACGATAGAGTCCCCTTTACTTGATATTAAACAAGCGGTAGCCGCCTGGTAAGAACCAAGGAAAGACACGTCTTAATTAGTTTAGGTTCCTATATTGTTATTATTTACTTCCAATTAATATTTGTTTAGTATTTATATTCTTGTTGATATTTGCTTTTAATTAGTATAGCTTAGTAGTTAAAGTAATTTTCTATATAGTTTTGACCTTCTAGTTTAAGTAGGTTTTGGCTATATAAGCCGGTAAAGTTATACTTATTTGAATCAATCAAACAAATTAAACAAAAATCGAAAATTTTCTCTTAATCCAACCTTCTTCTTAGATATGCTAAGATTAAGGTATTCATCATTGCCCTACAACAGTCTATTCCTTTCAAAAGAGAATCCAGTACTTCTTTGTCATGAATAGGATGAATCGTCTTGCAAATATCTTTGATTTTACTAAACAATTAGAATTAGACCCGGTCAACTGGGATGTATATTATTTGTATAGGGGATCCTCCAATTATAGGATGATTGTCATTGATCTTTAACATTAAATCTACATTTCCACTTGCCACCTATTGCAGATGTCTATGAATTTATCCCTAAAGATTAGTAGTTGTAGGGGCGACAAAAAATTACTTCTTGGTTGGTTTCGGGTAAGATAAAAACACATATTTACGTAATATTTATGTGTTCGGACCCTAACTCGGATTAGATTTCAGACATACTTTATTGACCAAACCCAAATCGATTTAAGCCTGGACACGTAAATAAGACAATAATCTAATTTGGCTTAAGGTTCAGAGAAGTAAATCAAACAAGATTTTTGTGTTTGGACCCGGACCAGGTTTTTAACCAAACAAAAATTTATGTTTGGACTCAGATTTTGAACATCTTATGTCCAAATTTGATTTAATCCGGATCGAACAAATTCGGTCATTTGGATCAAACAAAGTTTTGTCACCCATAGTTGCAGCCTTGCAGGCTCCAATGCTAGAAAACAGTATGTGTACAGAATGTCATGGTCCGGGCCTATGCTGGATAGTTTGAATCCATTAGCTTATTCTTCTAAGCCCAATCCCTCAGCCCAAAAACCAACTCCATCAAAGCCCAACACCAGTGTTTAATCAAAAATTTGAAGCCCAAACCTATGCTACTCGGTAGGATCACCCATCTTCAAGGTCATCTTCTTATTACATTAGCCTTAATTAACGTAACAACGGTAAAAAAAACTGATTAAATTAACAACGATTGACGGAATAATTTCATTTCATTTTTTTTTTCCAGAAATGTGAGTAATCAATTTTTTAGAAAAGGAAATTTATTTGACCAAATTGAAAATGTCCTTTTTTTATGGCTAGAAGTATAATTTACTCTCAATTGTAGTGCCTTTTTAGGTTTTTAGTGATGTATTTTTTTCCTTAAAAAATGATGGGTAGAGAATACCAATACAACAATCCTTTTTGAATCAAAACTATATTCTGACAGTCAATCACCACAACTCCACAAAAATGTGAGTTTGCAGAAGCCCTTTTACGATGTTCAAAATTTCATCTGTCGATGGATAAAAATTCTATGCTGAGTCAGCACAACACGTGGAAATGGAAGAGTTACATAGAAGCTTCCTTATCTGAGGATAGCTACAGAGAAGTTTCGTCATGTCAATTTAGGAGGATTCAAATCCAAACCAAGTAAGATACGAAAGTTCATCATCCATGTCACTCCCTGGGATCAAGAGTCAATGTGTTAGTCGTGCAGAAAATAGCATCGACATCATCCAAGGCGACAACCCTTGGAACTTAAACCTGTGACTGACAAATAATGTGTCCCATTCCAATCACGCAGAGGATAAATTAATTATTTCTCATCATTTTACCATTGTCTCGCACTACAACACTATTGTTTATAGGATGAGTCCGTCATCACAATTCCACCAAAATATGTATAACCAAAGTCTCTCTCTCAAAAGTATCTAGTTCACAAAATTTCCCTGAGAGGAAGAAAAATTCTCCGAGATGAGGTGTTTGGATTGAAGGATTTGAGAGAAAGGAAGAGAAAAGAAAAATAGTCCCCTTCTAATTTTCTTGTTCGAGGGATTTGGGGAAGGGAAGATGGGGCTAGATTTGTTGTAATTGGGCAGGCTCGTACGTGTTCAAAACCATGAGTAAATATTGGACATCTTTTTTTGTTCATTTATTTTTTTTGACATCACCAAAATAATTAAGAAATCTATGAAAATAAATCATATACGTTCCGTACATACGAAAATAAAAATCTGGCAAATCCTTCTGTGTCCAGTTCATGTGAAAAGGACATATGCATGGCCCATGAGATTCTATAAATTAAAAGAACCAAATCGAGCAGCTGGAAGATTGTACCCCATCGCTCCAACCACTCTGTATAGGACAAAAGTATAATGACATCAAAGCTGTGGACAAAAACTGGAAAGACTAAAGAGAGAACTGTAAAATACTGTGAAAGCAAGCACAAAAAGGCCTTACAAGCAACAAGTGGTGGAACCTTGGAGCTTCCCAGTTGTTGTGTATCAAAAAGCATGTGTTATCAATGGACAGATTCAGGCGGCCATTGACACTAAATATTGGGCCCATGATATCATCAATACATATATGTGCCACCCAGCTATCTCCAGCTCTTTTCTTTTTCCTACCAATTCCAAATTGCCAAAAATGCCAATGAATGGAACCTTCACATCACATACACATTCCTGCCTTACTTCCTCTATATAAATACTATCACAGCCACTCTAATCTCATCAATACTAGTCAAGCATTAAGTTTCCCTCACTTGACAATCATGGGTTCTTCAAAATTTGTAGCATTTGTATTGGCAAGCATTTTTGTGTTGGCTTCGGGTAGTTTTTACCAAGATTTTGACATCACCTGGGGTGACGGGCGTGGTAAGGTGCTTAACAACGGCGAGCTCCTGACCCTCTCGTTAGACAAGGCAATGGGTTCGGGGTTCGAGTCCAAGAATGAGTACTTATTCGGCAAAATCGATATGCAGCTCAAGCTCGTGCCCGGCAACTCTGCTGGCACTGTCACCGCATACTACGTAAGTTTCAATTCTTACAATTAAAAACAAACTCCTTTTTTTTTTGGTAAAAATTCCTCCGATGCCCATGCAAGAAAATAACATCAAAAACTTCTTTGTTAACATCAAACTCACTTGTGCTTACCAATCAATCTTTGGTGCAGTTACGCTCGGACGAGTCGGCTTGGGATGAAATAGACTTTGAGTTCCTGGGCAACCTTAGTGGTGATCCTTATATTCTTCACACAAATGTTTTTAGCCAGGGGAAAGGTAACAGAGAGCAGCAATTCTATCTCTGGTTCGACCCAACTGCTGATTTCCACACCTACTCTCTTCTCTGGAATCCACAGCGCATCATATTCTCTGTAGATGGTACTCCAATTAGAGAGTTCAAGAACATGGAGTCCATCGGTGTCGCGTACCCGAAAAATCAACCTATGAGGATTCATTCCAGTCTGTGGAATGCTGATGATTGGGCAACAAGAGGAGGACTTGTTAAGACAGACTGGTCTAAAGCTCCCTTCACTGCTTCTTACAGAAACTTCAAGGCTGATGCTTGTGTTTGGTCCAATGGTAAATCTTCTTGCAATTCTGGTTCTAACTCTGGTTGGTTATCTGAAGAACTAGATGAAACAAAACAGGGTGGGCTTAAATGGGTACAACAGAATTACATGATTTACAATTACTGCACAGATACCAAGCGATTTCCACAAGGACTCCCTGCAGAATGTGCTGCCAATTAACATCTATTGGGTTATTAAATTTTGGAGATAGAATTCTTTTGCCCTTTGTTTGTAGTTACATATTGATGCTATATATGTCCTGTATTATATATATATATATATATATATATATATATATATATATATAGGCTAAATCATATAAAATGCCCTTGAAGTATCCTGTTTTTCTCAATCCTATCCTTGAAGTATAAAATTTCTTGTTTTTGCCCAACTTTCCGGCAAAAAGTTACCGGAATCTGCACATGTGGCAAACCGTATTACACATACATGACACGTGAGATTTTATGGTAAAAAAACAACTAAAAATGGTCATCACCGGACACTCTGTAATAAATCTGGCCCCCTTGGGCCTCCCCCTAAAAAGCCTATTAAGGGGAGAGAGGGTTTGCTTCTATATACAGGCACTTTGCCTGGTTTTTAACCGATGTGGGACATAAGTCCTAACACTCCCCCGCACTCGTGTACTGGGTATCAAAGCCCAAGGCCCAACGAGTGGACTTATTATCGGGGACGAGCGCACACCTGCTCCGATACCATGTAATAAATCTGGGCCCCCTTGGGCCTCCCCCTAAAAGGCCTATTAAGGGGAGAGAGGGTTTGCTTCTATATACAGGCACTTTGCCTGGTTTTTAACCGATGTGGGACATAAGTCCTAACACACTCGCAGATGACACCATATTACACGAACATCAATCTTATTCCATTAATGGATTAATTTTAATACTAAATATTAGTGATGATAGAGTCCCCTTCATTTGATACTAAAGAAGCGGTAGCCACTCTACAACAGTCTATTCTTTTCAAAAGAGAATCCCATACTTCTTAGTCATGAATAGGATGAACCGTCTCGCGAATATCTTTGCTTTACTAAACAATTAGAATTAGACCCGGTCAACTGGGATGTATATTATCCATATAGATAGGGGATCCTTCAATTATAGGATGATATGATTGTCATTGATCTTTAAAATTAAATTTACACTTCCATTTGCACCTATTTGCATAGGTCCATGCATTTATCAAGTGTACACCTAAAGATTAGTAGTTGTAAGGGTGACAAAAAATCACTTCGGAGTCGATTTTGGGTCAAACAACAACACGCATTTACGTGTTCGGACTCTAACCCTTATTGACCAAACTCAGATTGATTTAGATCCGGACAAGGACAATAATTTAATCTGGGTTAGGGTTCGAATAAGTAAATCAGACAAGATTTATTTGTTTGGACCCGTATCCGATTTTAATCGGAATAAAAAATTTGTATTTGGACCCGGGATTTGGTCATCTAGACCGTTTTGCCACCCATAGTTGCTTTTTTTTTTTTTTTATTTTATTGCAGCCTTGCGGGCTCCAATGTTACAAAACAGTATGTGTACAGAATCATGGTCCGGGCCTGTGCTGGACAGTATGAATCCATTAGCTTATTATTCTAAGCCGAATGTCTGAGCCCAAAAACCAATTCCATTAAAGCCCAACACCAGTGTGTGTCAAAAATTTGAAGCCCAAACCTATGCTACTCGGTGGGATCACCAATGCCAATGGCTACAGCTTCAAGGGTACGTACCATCTTCTTATTACATTAGCCTTAGTTAATTAACATAACAACTGTAAAAAAAAAAAAACTGATTAAATTAACAACGATTGACGGAATAATTTAATTTCATTTTTTAGAAATTTGAGTAAGCAATTTGGGAAAAAGAAAATAAAAGGAAATTTAAGCGACCAAATTGAAAATAACCCCTTCTTTTTTTTATAAACAACAATATATTCAAGTATCAAACAACGAAAACAGCAGGGCATCGGAATAGATGACCTGAGAAATACAACAAACAAGAGCAAAACAAGGAAAACACAAACTTGTTTTTATAGAAGTATAATTTACTCTTAATTGTAGTGACTTTTTAAGTTTTTAGTTATTATTTTTTTTCCTAATAAAAATGGGGGGTAGAGAATACTAATATAACAATCCTTTTTGAATCAAAACTATCTTCTGTGTAATTGTCAATCACCACAACTCTACAAAAATGTGAGTGCGGAAGCCCTGTTATGATTTTCAGAATTTCATCTGTTGGTCGATAAAAATCTTACGCTGAGTCAGCACAGCACGTGACAAGGGAAGAGTTACAGAGAAGCTTCCTTACTTGAGGATAGCTACAGAGAAGCTTCCTTATGAAAATTCAGGAGGATTCAAATTACGAGTTTGAAATTCTTATGTTTTTTTCTTTCTAGGATCTGAAACTGATTTTGTTTTGATCTAAGCTTGGATGGAATCATCTACCATGTTTTACTATTGTTTTATATTTTTTGATGGTATTAAGACTCCATCTGCATGATAATTCAACCATTTATTTTCAATGGTTTCATATACCGTGATCTCTGAACATTATAATAAATTTAATCAAAAGAATTAGGATTACAAAGTTTAATTCAACTTACTTGTATTAAGAAAACAATATGGGTGTAAAAAGTAGATAGATATTAAGGTAATTTCATATAAATATAATTCGTAAATTTAAATTTTATAAAAAAAAATTACATGTGCATTGCGTCCAAATACCTGTATAAATAGTTGGATATTTTTTTGTTCATTTTATTTTTCTGATGATTTTTTTACATCACCAAACAAATAAAAAAATCCACGAAAATAAATCCTATACTTTCCCTACAAATGAAAAAAAATTAAAATAAAATAAAAGAGAGCATGACCATGAAATTCTTTTAATTAAAGAACGAAATTGATTAATCGTACGTAGAGCAGCTGGAAGAGTGGACCCCATCACTCCAACCACTCTTTATAGAACAAAAGTAAAATAAAATGACATCAAAGCTGTGGACAAACTGGAAAGCAAGAATTGCAACTGTAAATACTCAATACTAAATACTGTGGCAGCAAGTAGTAAGCACAAACAGGTCTTCTTTCAAGTAACAAGTGGTGGAACTTTTCTTCACTAGTTAGAAGCAACCTTGGATCTTCATAGTTGTTGTGTTATCAAAAACGTGTGTAATCAATGGACCAATGACCCTGAATATTGTATTGGACCCATCTCATCAATACATATATGTGCTACCCAGCTATCTCCAGCTCATTTCTTTTCCTACCAAATCCAAATTGCCAAATGCAAATGAATGGAACCTTCACATCACACACACATACCTGCCTTACTTCCTCCATATAAATACTACCATCCTCACTCTAATCTCATCAATACTAGTCAAGCATTAAGTTTTCCCTCACTTGACAATCATGGGTTCTTCAAAATTTGTAGCATTTGTATTGGCAAGCATTTTTGTGTTGGCTTCGGGTAGTTTTTACCAAGATTTTGACATCACCTGGGGTGACGGGCGCGGTAAGGTGCTTAACAGTGGTGAGCTCTTGACCCTCTCGCTAGACAAGGCGTCGGGTTCAGGGTTCGAGTCCAAGAATGAGTATTTATTTGGCAAAATAGATATGCAACTCAAGCTTGTACCGGGCAACTCTGCTGGCACCGTCACCGCATACTACGTAAGTTTCAATTCTTACAACAATTAAAACCAAACTCTTTTTTTCGTAAAAATTCCTCCAATGCCAATTCAAGAAAATAACGTCGAAATTGAACGTGGGAGTTGAACTTACGACTTCCGCATTTACAAGGAATTATACAGTCAACTTCACCGTTCCAATAAAAACTTCTTTGTTAACATCAAACTCACTTGTGCTTAACAATCAATCTTTGGTGCAGTTACGCTCGGATGAGTCGGCTTGGGATGAAATAGACTTTGAGTTCCTGGGCAACCTTAGTGGTGATCCTTATATTCTTCACACAAATGTTTTTAGCCAGGGGAAAGGTAACAGAGAGCAACAATTCTATCTCTGGTTCGACCCGACTGCTGATTTCCACACCTACTCTCTTCTCTGGAATCCACAGCGCATCATATTCTCTGTAGATGGTACTCCAATTAGAGAGTTTAAGAACATGGAGTCTATCGGTGTCGCGTACCCGAAGAATCAAGCTATGAGAATTCATTCCAGTCTGTGGAATGCTGATGATTGGGCAACAAGAGGAGGACTTGTTAAGACAGACTGGTCTAAAGCTCCCTTCACTGCTTCTTACAGAAACTTTAAGGCTGATGCTTGTGTTTGGTCCAATGGTAAATCTTCTTGCAATTCTGGGTCTAACTCTGGTTGGTTATCTGAAGAACTAGATGAAACAAAACAGGGTGGGCTTAAATGGGTACAACAGAATTACATGATTTACAATTACTGCACAGATACTAAGCGATTTCCACAAGGACTTCCTGCAGAATGTGCCGCCAATTAATCTCTATTGGGTGATTGAATTTTGGAGATAGAATTCTTTTTGTTCTTTGTTTGTAGTTAAAGATTGATACTGTATGGCTTGTAATATATATATATTTAAATCATAATAAAAGGATGATTTGTTCTATGTTTGTTCAAATTGTTGATGGCAGTGATTGAATTGGGAAAACAGGGCAGTTTGTGGAAGTGACTATTCGTAGTGTTTTGAATGATAGGAAAGACAAGTCATTAGAATCGACTCTTGACAACTTAAAGTTCACATGAAGTTTGACAACCTTAATACTAAGAATAATGTCTAAAGGTTAAAGGTGATGATGCTTAAATATACGTATGATGATATTTGTTTGATCTCTTATGGTCTAAGATTTGAATTTGTTTAATGTAACAAGAGTCCAAGTCGGTATAGCAGACAATAGAAAACTTGAAACCGTCCTTGTAGAACACTTTAAACTTGAAACAGTCCTTGTTTAATTTAACGTGATTTAACGAAAATTGAAAACTTGAAACTCTATTTTAGAGCTTGTGAAATGCTAGCCAGCGGTTCCGTTGGTCCCTCTGGAGTGTTTAATGAGGCATTGGATGGCAACAGGTTGCATAGCGGAACCGCTCAATCCAATGCTTTACCAAACATGCATTAGTACTTACGCTCAAAAAATGTGTCTCCAGCGTGGGAGGAGTTGGGCTTTGGGGAGAAATTTTGAAATTACCCCTAAACTTTAATGAATAGATCAATTTACCCCCTAAACTTCATTTAGGATCATTTTAGTCCCTCAACTTTCAAGACTGTAGTTTGTTAGCGTCTGCACAAAATTTTCATCTATTTTAGCTAATGTCGTAGTTTTTTTGACATGGCACCAAAAATTGAGGGGTTAAATTGATCTTAAATGAAGTTCAGGGGGTAAATTGATTCATTCATGAAAGTTTAGCTGCCATTTCAAAACTTCTACCCCGAGCTTTGCTTATAAACTACTCAACTGGATTATATCATAACGATATGAAATTTTTAGTCTTGACACTCCCCTGCACTTGTGAGCTGAGTTATGTCAGGCCCAATAAGCTGACATGTAGAAGTCTATCCAAGTGGATCGAGACTTTGCTCCGATATCATGTTGAAATTCCCAAGCCAAATTCGTTGAAAATATTGTCCACTCTTAAGCGCGAGCCCGTACAAATTTGTTGTTCATGAATTGTGGCTATTTGTACTTAGGCTCAAAAAAATATGATGATTGTCATTTATCTTTTAGGTTAAATGTACACTTCAATTTGCCAGCTAATGCATAGGTCCATAAATTGATGGAGTGCACACCATAGGTTAGTAGTTGCGGCCTTGCCGTTCTTATGTTACAAAACAGTATATGACTATATGTAGTTATGTACACTTACAGGATGTCATGGTCCGGGCCTATGCTGGACAGTTTGAATCCATTAGCTTCTTCTTCTAAGGCCCAAGCTTCAGCCCAAAAACCAATTCCATCAAAGGCCAACACCAGTGTGTGTCAAAAATTGTGCAAATATGAAAGCTTTGTGCCTGGAATCAGTGTTGGCCGTGTATTTCATGATATTGAGGATTGAAAATGAGTTGGAAAGGTGCCTTGGAGCTGACTCTTACAAAGAGGGAGTCCTTTGGAGGTTTTGACCAATATAGCACCCTGAATAAAAATAAATCTCAATATAACTCCCATTGTAAAATTATTACCTATATAACTCTTAACGCCAGTCAAACTGGTGCGATTGTTTTTCTGCCAGTTACGCCAACACCGTTGGCGTGACTAGTATATATGAAATAATCACGCCGTCACGGATGGCGTGATTAGTAGAAATTGATTAGTCACGCTGTCTGTGATGGCGTGGCTAATTGTGAATGAACAAGTGATGCCGTTTCTAATGGTGTGAGTATTTAGTGCCGCCGTTAGGAATGACATGACTAGTAAAAAGATAACCTTTTTACCAAACGATTTTGAACCACACATTCACTAAAAGCCAAACCCATCTGTCACTCTCACCTGCCCGAAACCTCGAAACCCATCTCCATCTCCAAAAACCATCCTGTGCCGCCGCCGCAAACCCTTCGTTGGAGCAAACCTCCACCAGAACAGCGGCGCCGTTCGTCTCTTGTGTGAGGAGAGCCAACTTCAGCAGGCCGAAGCAGGTTACCCAACCGCACTCAGCCCGGAGTAAGGTAGTTGTTTTCTTGGTTGATTTTTGGTTTCTTGACTTGTTGAAATGGCAAAACACGCATGATATTGTTGTTGTGTGTTGAAATTCATGGTTTTTTTGTTGATTTAGCTTAAGTTTAGTCTTGATTTAGGTGACCGAACATATATTATTAGGTTAATATTATATTAAATACTGATTTATTAATAATAATTTACACAATTTATGTTGATTGAAGGTGACAATGACGTCACCTTGGTATGGAAATCGAACAAGCGGATTGCATGATCTTGATGAGAATGAACAAAATTATAATCCATCGAATCCATGGGTTGATTATTCGCAAACAGCTGTTGGTAGTTCATATCAACGAGCATCGTCAACTTGAATCTAATCCTTGAAATGTGTCGTAACGAAGACAACAATCACTTTAAGCAAGCAATTGCCAATAACGACTCAAAATTGGTTGAAGAAGAACATGAAATTGAGTCTGATGATAGTGATGATGATGATGAGGATGATGGTAATGTTAGGGTCAATATTGATTCCATTGTTGACAATGAAGATGAGTACCTTAATATAGCGGAGATGGTGCCTGAATTTGGCGATGCTAGCCAAGCAACTGATGCGGTATGTAGAAATTGGGATAGTCAGTACCATGATACATTTGATACGTTGGAGGTAAATGAAGTCTTTGAAAACAAGAAAGAATTTATTCGCGCTGTGAAGATGTGGCATATTAAAAATTATTACCAATACAAGACACAACGCTCAAATGCAGGAGTTGTCCAGTTAAGATGTGTGACAGAGCCAGTTTGCAAATGGTATTCGAGCTGCTAAGAAAGAAAAATTGAATATATGGATGATAATAGTAATGAAAGGTCGGCATACATGCACAAATACGTCGTTGCAGCAGTGTCATCGCCAGTTGGATTCAGAGTATATTACAGATGAAGTGATATCTATTGTGAAAGCAGACTTGAGGATGAATATAGCAGTAATTTAGGCCTTTGCTAGCTCTCAATTACACTACCCAGTGTCGTACAAAAGGCTTGGAAGGCAAAACAAAAGGTTATGGAGAAATTGTTTGGGACATTTGAAGATTCATACAATATGCTCCCTAGGTTTTTGAATGCATTACAGATTTCTAATCCAGGGTCGGTTGTCAATATAAATTATAAGGACCTTGTTAATGGACGGGCGACATTTGGTCGTGTCTTTTGGGTATTCAGACCGTCTATTATTGGGTTTCAATTTTGTCATCCATTAATTAGTATTGACGATACTCATTTGCATGGGAAATACAGAGGGAAGTTGTTGATCACGGTTGCTTTTGATGCAGACAATGGTATATTTCCTTTATGTTTTGCAATTGTTGATGAAGAAAGTGCTGATAATTGAGGATGGTTCATAGTATGCATTTGTTCTTATGTTACAGATAGACGAGGAATTTGTGTGTCGTCTGATCGACATGTCGGTATTTTGGCAGCAATTCATGATTTTTGGCCCGAACCCTTTGCATATCATATGTACTGTTCGAAACATTTTGTTAGTAATTTCAATGACAAATTTAAAGATAAAGACTTGAAGAAGGCAGTTAATACAATGACAAACGAATCATCTAAGAGAAAATTTGATTTCTGGATGAATCGTGTAAAAGAGTTGAACATTGATGCATGGAATTATTTGGATGGTGTCAGAAAAGAAAAGTGGAGTTTATCGTATGATGATGGGCATAGATACGGTAACATGATTATGAATTTGTCAGAGATCTTCAATAGTGTATTATAGGGTGGGAGATTTTTGCCTATTACAACACTTGTCCAACTAACATTTTACAGGTGTAACAAATATTTTGTTAAAAGGAGGTTCGATGCAGAACACTTGAGATTGCTAGGTATCGAATGGCCACCAAAAGTTTATGGATACATTAGTCGTGAGACTAAAAAATCGACGGGACAACATGTTCAGATGTTCAATCATAATCCTCCCACATTTTAGGTAACTACTAGAACACGGGGTGCAGACAACAATCAACGTGGGGAAAGGCGTGTTGTAGTAAGTCTTGGAGAACAATGTGAAGATCAATCTTGTTCTTGAGATATGTGGAATCTATACCATTTTCCATGTTCACACGTACTGTCCTATTGTTCATCATTGAAAATTGATTGGGGTCAATTTATGGAGTCATATTTCATAATTAGGTCATATGAACGCACGTATGGAACAATTTTTAATCTGATACTCAATGAGACAAGTTGGACTGAGTACAATGGACCTTTGATAGTGGCAGATCCCGAAAGACGCAGATCATCTAAAGGTCTTTCAAAGTGAACTAGGCTTACGAATGAGATGGATGCGAGAGAAAGTCGCTCTACAAATAAGTGCAGCGTATGTGGTCAAAGAAGACATAACAAAAAATTTGACAAATCGACGAGACAAAGTAACTAAATTTAGGTTTTTCGATATTTTGTTATTTTTTGTTAAATCTTATCGGAATTTTATTAATTTTTGTTAAAGATTATTGTAATACTAACTTATTTGTTGGTGTAGGTTCAAGGAGTTGACGTATGACCCAGACATGGGGTGGAGGATTATGGAGGCATGCAAGGATTCTCGTTGTCCGCGATACGAGGGAGGTCCGGCCTGGATTGAATGATAGATCAGTTCTTTATATGCAAGAAAACCACCATTCTGATGTCGTGTGGCGTAGACAGGTATGCAAAGATTTGTCAATATTTAATTAATTTGTACAAGTTGACATTGTCGTCAACTACTTTATTATTCCAACAGGATACAGGATTTCCTATAAGATTTAGGCAACATGTGTTATGGCGTTTGGATGGACGTGTGAGGCAATATGTTATACAGGCTGGATTCTACGGTATCACTTAAATTGGAAACATTAAACTTGATAATGGCCTTCTGACTGTGCTAGGTTAGCGATGGAGGAGCGAGACTCACACATTCCACTTTCGTGTCGATGAGATGACAATTACAATTGAGGGTATTGTTGTTTTATTGGGTTTGAGGATCGATGGACCAGCTGTCACTGGGAGCGCTATATATGATTGGGATGATGTTATGGTGCGTTTGCTTGGTAGATTCGCACTTAGTGAGGAGAGGGATGATGCCAGTTTATCATTGACATGGTTAACGGTGCACTTTGGTGAACATAATCCTCCAGGCGATAATGCCCCTATGGAGGTATTGCAACAGTATGCCAGGGCATATATATTAGCAATGTTTGGAAGCATATTATTCCCGGCCACTACGGATGTAGGATACTACTACTTTTTCTACCTCTTTTGGCTAACCTTCAAGAGACTAGCTCGTATAGTAGGGGAGGAGCAGTACTGACATACTTATATCGCAACCTGTGCAAAGGATGTATGAGCAGTGCTCGTACGATAGGTGGACGTGGCCTATTACTTCAGGTAACATTAATAAATATATATATAGTTGAAGACAGTTATATAATGTAAAGATTTCAGTTTATTATTTATTGACATACATTTTTCATAGCTATGGTCGTGAGAGAGGCTACACGTATGTCGACCACATATGCGGACTTTGGCTCCACCTGAGGGAGGTCTGGACTAACCGCCCCTTCCACTTGGTCCCAGGTAATGTAAATACATACATATATTCATTATGATATGTATATATAATATATATTATAAATCTATATATATATACACAACAACTATCCTTATACTTATATTGAATTGTTTTAATGTTTGGGTTTTATGGTTGACGTGGAAATCGGACATATAGAAGAAGTCCAAGGCAAGTCCTTGTGTTTGCTAGAGATGAGCTCGATCAACAAGAACAAAATCAGGTCCAGTGGATGCCAAATACAGTGGCCAGATTGACAGATTCACCCATAGTATGCATTGACGGAAGTAGAATTTGGAGAGCTGTGGTGCCGTTAATTTGCTTTGAAATAGTGGAGTTCCATTTCCCTGATTGAGTTATGAGACAATTTGGTATTTCTCAGCATGTACCGAGTCTAGTGGATATGAACGAAAATTTACATGATATGAATAGGAGAGGTCGAGGCAATATGGATTGGACTGTCCAGAACGCGATATGGTTAGCATATTGGGATGATAGCCTTACTCATATTGCACAGGAGCGATTCCCTCGCACTAGCCTTGATGACTATATGAAATGGTATTTGTTGATCACACGATGGGTGATTAGTGCTCCTTCAACTGTACGACGGGAAGCAAATTTGGAGTATGCGCCTCATGGGAATAGTTTACGACAAGTGGTAATTATTAACAAAGTCTCATATTTACTTATATTAATTAAATTATATTGACATGTCAAATCTTTTATGTAGGCTGCTTTGGCTTTAGCAGGAGCAAGAAGAGCTGTAGGTGCATTGCGTGATGCATTTAATGAATCTACTTCTGTAATTACAAGTAATTGGTTGGGGAATTACCACGACATTCTAGAAGAGGTCAGTGAGGAACATCGAATTGAGGAGGTTATAGGTACTGATGTGGAAGCTACGCCCCAACATGGTCATAGGTATCCAGGAGGTCCATCTCAAAGACGAGGTCGAGTTTCTCGTGCACATGACTTTACAATGCATTCTTCCAAGCTGACACAGGATGATGCCGGTACATCTACTACTCCCGCCACTTGGACTAGGCACAAGACCATATGATATCAGTATGTTATAAGGATGCTGGCATCGTTAGAAATTATATTTTTTTTTTTGCTTTGTATTTGATGGGTTCAGGCTTGTTATGGATAGTATTTGATGGGTTCTTGATTGTTATGGTTATTTTATATTTTTTTGGTTTTGTATTGTTGGGATGCATTTTTCACTTTTTTTTACAGTTGCAACAAACTTACAAAATTATATGTTCATTAAACAAATTATATGGTCACGCCCACTAAGTCGACATGATTGAACAAATTTACACTCGGTGGGCGTGACCATAAAATTACACTAGTCACGCCAACACCGTTGGCGTGACTAGTCGAAAAACAATCACGCCAGTTTGACTAGCGTGATTGTAAAAAAATACTACTAATCATGTCAGTTTGACTGGCATTAAGAGCTATATAGGTAATAATTTTACAATGGGAGTTATATTGGGATTTATTTTTATGCAGGGTACTATATTGGTAAAAAACTCGAGTCTTTTGTGTTTGAATACAAAGAAGGAAAGCTTGGAGCCAAGATACTTGGCCAAGAGTGTGACAACTCATCTATGGACAAACAATTACCACTGTAGAGGACCAGCCCTCACAGCTTTAATCAGATTTGGATATTGATGTGTTTGGTTCCTTGAAGAGAGTTTATGAGCTGCAATGAAGATCACACAAGAAAAATAATGCTCGACACCCTCAAAAGATCTCATTTAATGTGGAGTGTTAGATGTGAAGTGAATCTCATATGTGTTTTTAATAGATGATTATATATTTTAATGCATCTACGATCCGACCAATCCGTGTGTATCTCACGGGTGGCTGTTAAAATTAGATATGCTTGTCTAGGACTATATCATGTGTATTGGGTGGGCTCCCGAGCAGTTTATATTACAAAGTGAAATTTCTAGTTTCCTAGTCTAGCGGTCTTGAATTATTGAAACTCAACCTTAATTCGAAAATGATAAAAACTCATAAGTTGGGATTCCATTTATCTCAACTGCTGAGTTCGAGGCACATGATCTAAGTAAATTATTGAGTTTCGTAAATGTCTCACATTATGCACATGAAATCTAACGTAACTTTTATGATATTTCCTAAAATTTTGAATTCCCGAGTGGGAGATGGAAACCTAAATTTCCATTCTGAGCAAATTCTAAAGCACAATAAATTCCTCTCCATTCTCATGGTAATCCAACGCAATCCAATCGCATCATGCATGGGATCAATTTCTCACTTGTAATAATACATTGCATAAAACTTTAATTATAAACTTTTTTTTATGGGTAAATAAGATGCATTAAAAGAAATTTTACAGATTACAAGGGACATGCCCCAAGCAATGTCATAAGACTCCATAGGTTTATGAAACCCAAATAAGGACAAAACCCAATCAAACAATGACAAATTATACAAGTTTTACCTACAAAAGAACATACAATAGCAAAGAACCAAAACCTCACTCTCCTTCCTCAACTCCACCTTTAATTATAAACATTAATTTGTCAATCAATAATGAAACTAATAGAATATAGAAAGTGGATCTAAAGGCTCCACAATTTATTTAAAATTATAGAGTCTAGAATTTAAATTTAATAATTTAAGAGGTGTGTCACATCGTATTTTGTTTTTCTATCTTTAAAACTTGTTTGATTTTTCTTTACCATGTCAATCCATAGAAGAAAGTACTAAAATATCTAACATAAAACAAAACAAATCTTTAGGTTGTATTTATATGTCTCCTCTGATAATAACAACTGTCATAATGTGTACACCTCCCAAAGCACATGCCCGGGATCAATCATAGAGGCCTGGGTAGGCACGTTTTCACCATGCCTTATTTAGTTTATGTTCTTTCGTACAGTGGAATACAAGTATACAACCACCAAACACCAATGGTGGAGCGCTAATGGTCAACACGTAATCAAATCCAACGGTTCACGATTGAAGATCTACTCATATCTCTTTGACTTTATTTCATTCACATCCATTCATGTCATTGTCTCGTTGACATGGATTTGGATTTGTACCTGCAAAGTCAGATAGATATACGGATGTTATGTATAAAATGTAAGGCAAATTGGAGTTAATTACAGGGTATTTTTGACTCTCAAGTATTTAGGAGAGTGTCTTTATATTAAACCAGTGTCCGACCCGCGCGTTGTGGCGGGGTGTTTGCAAAAAAGAGTCCCTATAAGTACCGATTGTTATGTCTTCGGCATTGAAAGCAGCAGCCAGCAGCAATCACTTCAAATGGGTTGGGTGTAAAATCCTAATATGCGGATACATCCCAACCCAACGCAGAATAGCCAATTGAGGAGGGCATAGTGCATTAGTGCTCCATGTTGACGAAGAGAAGGGACTGACCGGGGGCATTGGCTCTTGGGTAGTTCAACATCGCCAAGTTCTTTTGTATCTTTCTCCATCGCCAAGTTCTTTTGTAACTTCCTATCTTTCTCCATTCCAACCCCAAATCCCTGAAAAAGAGAGGACAGTCTTCATCTGCTCCACTTTGTATGGATTATTATGATTTCCAAATAAAATCACAAAAGCTTACCAACTGTGAATAGAACAAAAAGTTGAATCCCCAACAAAGTCAAATCAACCTAGACATAAAGAAATTCAAAAATCGAACCAGGGAAAAAAAACCTTCAACACGCAGAAGAAGAAGAACATACTCGAAGCTCCACAACAAAAACCGATGACAATATATACAACTATTAGACAATGGACAGTGGAAACGTATCTCAGTCTTTGTTGGAAAGCCCCTTATCTTGTAATTGTCACTTTTCAACTTTCCAATGTTGTTTTGTCCTAATTTTTTAACATTTCAAATACACTGAAGTGTTCCATCAAATTTTTTTTTTTGTTTTGTTGCTAAACTGTATGGGAGGATGAACCGGGGACACTTAAATTGTAGAGTTATGCATAATACTTCAGAGTTTTTGAAATCAGAAAACACGGCCACCTTTTTTTGAGCCAATTTTTGGAGCTTGGGCACTTCCTCCATCAGTCGATCCTTGCTTTGACGAACCTCTGCAAAAACATAAACCATCAAATATGCCATTTGTTCTTGCTCTCTTTTTGTTGGCTAAAATCATCAAAGTAATAGATCCAAACGATGAATTGAAGCTGTACAAAAATCGACCACACCAGCATCAACAAAATCATCAAAGCATACACAACTCACAGACATAGATGAACAATCTACCAAACCTGCAAAATCCCACGACAAATCGAACCAACTTCAGCTACCAAACCTGTAAAATGCAACCAGATCGAACACAATCTCAAAAATACAATTAATTCACAAGAACAAAAGCTCTAAATGAAACCCCAATCTTATCACTTGAACCGACATTGTAATGTGAATGTAAGTGTATATGTGGGTACCTCATTTATCAATGACATTAAGGGAGCAGGGTACCTACATGAGGAATTAAACAAAACATTTAATCAAAAATGAATTAGATAATTTGAAGTAGCTGACCAATTGTGGGATCATTTAGAGCAGAAAAGCTGTAGTAGTACTCACCAAATTCGGATCCTTTCACATCATATAGAAAAACAATTGATCAGACAATTCATGAGCCATTGTTTGTTCAATACAGCCGCTACCCATGCTGGCCTTGCTTTCTGGGGGAAGCCAAGAGTTGATTTGATCACAGGCAGGTGCAATAATCTGCTTCTTGGAAATTAGCTTAACTCAACCGCACCATGCCTATTAAAAGCTCAGACAACGCAAACATTAAAACAAAACACTATCAAGATGACAATTGATTCACATATACATACAAATGTGGAAACTGAGAAATGACACATAATCTTTCTAAAACGAACAAATGGCATTTAATTGCTTCGGTGTTAACAGTATTCTTGGCAGAATCGAAAGAATGAAACACAATTTCCATTGAATTGTCCTGTTCTTAAGATTAATTCCCTTGTATTTCGTATTTAGTTTCCTTAAACCAGTAAGCCCTTTAGGTTTATTCTCTTTGTTTATTTCCAACGATTTAGCACTTAAAAAACATACAAGGAAGCAATTAACTACGACCAAACACTTACTATAGCTGCACTTGTAGAAGAACAAAGGACAGAGCGAGAAAGGAAGGAAGGACATCGTACCAGATAGCAATAGTCTACACCCCAGTCCGTAACAATTCGAAGGTCACGCTGTCGACCAGTACCAAAACGAAGCTCACGCCAACAAACCGTAGCAAATCGCAGACACGGGGATAGGGAAGTCCGAGATCCACCCTTAACACCCGCAGGGAATCCACACTTGCAATCCGCTGCAAGTTGAACAATTGACACACATACCAAATCGAAGCTTAGGCCAACGACCCGCAGCAAAACGCAGATGACTGGTAGCAGACCCAATTGTCAGGCCCAGTAAAGCCGATGGAATTGAACACAATCTGAGAGCTCCGCCTACCACCCGCAGTGAAATCCCGCAAGAACAACCACGACTGTACAGCGGTTCATGAATCCAGAAATTCATTAGGTACGAATGGTCGTTTCACCCATAAACGAATCGCAGATGCATGCACCATACTTCTAGCCTTTAGGAGTTTTGTCGAATTGCGGACGACTGAAAGGAGGTGTGTTGTGGAAGAGGTCATCAGGAGTGAGAAGGTACATGCACCGCTGCAACGGCTAGGATGAAAGGACAATACAACGAATCGTGCGGCCGGAGATCAAAACAATCTCACACGACGTCGAATCGCTTCGCTTCAACAAGGAAACACTCCACAAACGACGTCGTTTTACGCCACCACACATTGAACGAACCACAACCACTCCCGCGACTTTAAAAAACAGACGGTACTCGCCGTGACAACACAGGCCCACCAGGGGCTTTATATATATGTAATAGATGTAATAGATACGTGCAAGCACAAAGCATACAATATCTTTCTGGAATTTGACATAATAGGGTACTTTAGTTGGGGAGAATAGACTTTCTCCATATTAAATGTGTCTTTTGTGTAAACGGATATGGGGCTTGACTCGACATATGTATATTCCATTCAGATATCATGCGCCTTTTGCTCTAGGCCCTGACATTTTTAATGTGGAGAAAGTCTCTCCCCACTAAGACTCATGACCTTCCTAATATGAGAAAGTGAGTATCCAAGTACCTTCTAGTCTAAGGTGAATACAGGAGCTTCACAAACCGAGCTATGCCCTATAATTGCCTCAACATTTTCCTAATTTTTTTTTTGAAATACCACAAAGAATTACACCTGTGGTTGGAATCGAATTTTGGACACACATATGTCTAACTCAATCGATTGTCAACCTTAGTTGGTGTCTAAATCTTAAACTTTAAATTGTAAATCACTCATCTTTTATGATATACTCGAGCTTAATAGCTTTCTCCATTAATTAATTAATTACCAAAAATGTATGGAGATCCATTAATTGATGAATGATACATTATTATTCTTATTAACAAAGATATGAGAGGATTTGAATTGACTATTTCCTTAAACACGTACAAGTCATTATCATCTCCCATCTCTACTTTTTTTTTAATGACAAGCAATTATAGACATTTAATTTTAGTAGCTGATAAAATTTTAGGTATTTGGATGGATCAAGTTCAACTCCCTCCAAATATCTTATTAAATTACCCTTTGCCAATATGAATTGTTGAGTTTGGATATTATTGTGAAAATATTGTTTTATATAATAATTGTTATATTAAATATATATTATTAAACCATGGGGCCCACGTTAGTTTTTAAAAAAAGACCTACAGCTGCATGGGCCCCACGTGGTTTTTTTAAAAAAAGAAACGGATCCGCTTTCGGAACTCTATTTTAGAGCTTCTAAAATGCTAGCTAGCGGGACCAACGTGTTTAGTGAGGCATTGGATGCCAGTAGGTCCCACAGCAAAACCGCTCAATTCAATGCTTTACCAAACATACATTAGTACTTAGGCTAAAAAAATGTGTCTCCAATGTGGGAGGAGTTGGGCTTTGGGAAGAAATTTTGAAATGACCCATAAACTTTAGTGAATAGATCAATTTATCCCCTAAACTTCATTTATGATCATTTTAGCCCCTCAATTTCAAGACTGTAGTCCATTAGCCCCTGCGCAAAATTTTCGTCTATTTTAGCTGATGTGACAGTTTTTTTGACATGACACCAAAAGTTGAGGGGCTAAATTGATCATAAATGAAGTTCAGGGGGTAAATTGATCCATTCATGAAAGTTTAGAGGTCATTTCAAAACTTCTTCCCCGGGCTTTGCTTATAAACTACTCGGCTAGGTTATACCATAACGATATGATTTTTTTAGTCTTGATACTCCCCCGCACTTGTGAGCTGGGTTATGCTAGACCCAATAAGTAGACATGTAGAAGTGTGTCCAAGTGGACCGAGACTTTGCTCCGATATCATGTTGAAATTCCCAAACAAAATACGTTGAAAATACTGTCCACTCTTAAGCACGAGCCCGTACAAATTTGTTGTTATGAATTGTCGCTATTTGTACCTAGGCTCAAAAAATATGATGATTGTCATTTATCTTTTACGTTAAATATTCACTTCAATTTGTCAGCTAATGCATAGGTCCATAAATTTATCTAGTGCACACCTAAAGGTTAGTAGTTGCGGCCTTGCCGTTCTTATGTTACAAAACAGTATATGACTATATGTAGTTGTGTACACTTACAGGATGTCATGGTCCGAGTCTATGCTGGACAGTTTGAATCCATTAGCTTCTTCTTCTAAGGCAGAAGCCTCAGCCCAAAAACCAATTCCATCAAAGGCCAACACCAGTGTTTGTCAAAAATTGTGCAAATATGAAAGCTTTGTGCATGGATTCAAGTGTTGGCCGTGTATTTCATGATATTGAGGATTGAAAATGAGTTGGAAAGGTACCTAGGAGCTGACTCTTCCAAAGAGGGAGTCCTTTGTGTTTGAATTCAAAGAAGGAAAGCTTGGAGCCAAGAGTGTGACAACTCATCTATGGACAAATATGGACAAACAATTGCCACTGTAGAGGACCGGCCCTCACAGCTTTAATCAGATTTGGATATTATGATGTGTTTGGTTCCTTGAAGAGAGTTTATGAGCTGCAATGAAGATTACAAGAAAAATAATGCATGAGACCTCCCAAAAATACCTCATTTAATGTGGAGTATTGGACGTAAAATGGATCTTACATTTGTGTTTTTAATCAATGATTATATGTTTTAGTACTACACAGATTTGGAGATTTTTAAGATCACAAAATGAGAAACTTAGCATTGTCCAAGAAGAATCCACATGCAGTAGAAACTCTTACAATATAAACCCTACTCCCAATCCGTAAACCAAGTACAATCGAAATCCAAAAATACATGCACCAGGTGAATACTACTCGCAAGGAGAGCGGCCCTATTGACTTAAATGTAGGTTGACCCATAACCTGGTTTCCAATAATTAGTTACTGATTTTGACAAATCTTTAGGTTGTATTTTATTTGTCTCCTCTCCTCTGATAATAACAACTGTCATAATGGGTACACCTCCCAAAAGCACATGCCTGGGACCAATCATAAAGGCCTGGGTAGGCACGTTTTCACCATGCCTTATTTAGTTTATGTTCTCTTACAGTGGACTGTTGCCTGTTGGCCTAATGCAACCACCAAACACCCATGGAACGCTAGTGAGCAACACGTAATCAAATCTAACGGTTCACGATTGGAGATCTAGAACAACTAACTTAATGTTCACATCTCTTGGACTGTATTTCATTCATATCCACATGATTCTTCATGTCGTTGTCTCATTGACATGGATTTGGATTTGTACCAGCAAAGTCAGATATGCCTATGTTTATGTATAAAATATAAGCCAGATTGGAATTAATTACAGGGGAGAATAGACTCTCTCCATATTAAATATGTGTCTTTTGTGGAGTCGGAGATGGGGTATGACTCGGCATATCTATACTCCATTCATATATCATGCGCCTTTTGCTCTAGGCCCTGACATTTTTAATGTGGAGAGAGTCTCTCCCCACTAAAACTCATGACCTTTCTAATATTGGAAAGTGAAATACCACAAAGAATTACATCTGTGATTGAAATCGAATATTCGACACATATATGCTTAACTCAGTTAATTGTTAACCATGCCAACCTTAGTTGGTGTCTAAATCTTAAACTTTAAATTGTAAAACACTCATCTTTTATGATATACTCGAGCGTAATAGCTTTCTCCATTAATTAATTAATTACCAAAAATGTGTGGAGATCCATTAATTGATGAATGATGCATTATTATTTATTATTCTTATTAAAAAAGATATGAGAGGATTTGAATTGACTATTTCCTTAAACACGTACAAGTCATTATCATCTCCCATCTCTATTTGTTTTTAATGACAAGCAATTATAGCCATTTAATTTTAGTAGCTGATAAATTTTTAGGTAGTTGGATGGATCAAGTTCAACTCTCTCCAAATATCTTATTAAATTACACTTTGCCAATATGCATTCTTGAGTTTGGATATTCAAACTAGAATTTACGTTTTTAACAAATACACATAATTGTGTACCAAGAAAATATAATCCCACCAAAAATTGGTCCATCTTAGTAATAGTAGACAATTTTTGGTTGTTAAAACTTGAAGAGTTCATCAGGTCCAATTCGATTACCAAATGTTCAAATGTTTGAATTTGAGAAGTCAAAGGTTTTTTTTTTTTTTTTAAAAGAACACCTTTTATTGAGAAGCAAAGGGGGAGAAGTCCACAGCAATTACATGAACAAAAAAACCTGGGATGTTATCAGTCGATACATTAGTTTCACGACTATTCAAGGCTTCCTAGGCCAACGCATCAGCAACACTATTTGTTGTACATTTAACATGACTACAAGCCACATCCGAGAAAAGGTTCAGTAGGTCTTTAGCTTTTTTGATGCATAACCCAGTCTCTGAGAGATCAAAGTTAAAAATTGTTCTAATATGTAAGATTTTCGACTATTCGAACAATCAAATTGTTGATTGGTATGAAAAATCAATATATAAAATCTGTCCGACCAATGACAAATTTATCTATGTGTACATATTAGAATAATTTTTACTTTTTGAATTCCCAAATTAAAAAGTGTGAATATTTACTAACCCTGGGTTACAAATTTAACTCTTCTAAAACTTCCAGGTGATCCAAAATTGCATTACCCGTAAGGAACCTTATAAAAAGGACAATGTAGAACAGACAACAGTGCACAGTCAACGCGTGGTTCTCTCCTCCTCACTCTATTTCTCAGAGGAGAGCACAACTTGGCTGTCTACCACTCACTGCTCGTGGGTTTCAATGGAATATCTAGAACCCAAGCTGGTGGACCGGGAGGAGGAGGTTGGTATAAGACAGCGGCAGACTGGGCATCGCAATAGCAGCAACAGCGGCACTGCTGCTGTTGATATCATTTCTGGTAATGGACCTGCTAATGGTAATGGCAGTGTCTCAGAGCATGTCATTGAAACCAAATTTGATTCTTCTACCAAAAGAGGAGGAGAAGAACAAGCAGAAGCAAAAAGCGTTTACTTTGATCAACTCCGAGGTACTTACATTCATCCACACTTGCTTCTCATTTTTGTTTACTGAACTTGGCTACTGTTTCTTAGCCGTTCGAAAAGTCACTTACTTTTCTTGGTCGAGGCCTCCAACTTTGCAACAATGCTTTGCTTCAGTCAGTAATCTATAAAGTTCCCCCCTTTTTACTTGTGGGATTTCAACCATTGCTTTTCTTCTCGTGCTTCTCGTTTTATACCGTTTGTTTGTTAAAATTATTTGCCTTACTCTTTGTCTTTTTCGTCTAGCAGTGAGCAATCTTTATAATTTACATAGGGTCTACAGAGTTAGCTTTGTTGGCTTTTCACTCATCTCGTAGTTTTGAAATGTGAAACAGAGTGAACCCAAATAGCGATAAGATCCCAAGCCTTCAAGTTTAATCACAACAACACTTGCCCAGTTGATGTAGTTCACAGAGGAATTAAACCAAACACGGAAATTGCATAATTTGAGGGCAAGATCCAAACGAGTAAAGAGCTCTGAGTTAAGAAGAAGAAACAAGAGATAACTTACAACGTTAGAACTATAGCACTCACCAAAGTCTGATTGATTACTGAAGCTATTGAGAGGAGGGGCTCCAGTTTCTTCTAAGACTCTGTTTGGATAACGTTTTTTGAGAGCTAAGTAGGGAGGGTTAAATTGAGTGCAAGAGTTTCACCCTCCTTGCAGTATTCTCACGCATTAATGCGCGATGTTTGAGTTGTTGGAATGTCATTAGGCACATTACTCTACTCTCCATTATGTTCATCTTTTAGAGTGAATTCTTGATGTTATTGGAACCATTAATCCTACAATAACTCACACTTGCTTGTACTAGATTCATCTCTACTTGCTTATAATTTGTTTAGTGTAATAAGGCTCCCCACTATAGCTACTATGAAGACAATCAAGCATTAAGAAACAGAAATTTGTTGGCAACAGCCACAAATTGCTAGTTTCTAAGTTATCACATTGATTGGTGACTTGTCTGTAAAACCTCTCTCTCTCGCATGGTAACTCTTGTTTCGTGGAGTTATGCCTGTTTCACAAGGCAAATATCATGATTATATTACTTAAGTTAGCTTGGGAAAGTCTTTATTTAGAAACCTTCATTGTATGGTCCAGTTATAGACCACTTAGACTTACAAAATTCTTTTCTGTGTTAATTCAATCTTTTACTTATCATAGGAGTTCTTTTAGGCATTGATGGTGTATTGTAAATATGCCTTTACCTTTCCTTGTCTGTAACTGAAGGAATATGGAAATGTCGCCACTGCGAGTGGACCTATGGTGGTCAATGTCCTTGGACTGTTCATTGTCAGACTCTTAAAGAACACTCACACTTGCCGATGAATGTCAAAAATTTTAACCAACAGGGACCAAATTTTATTTTTGAAACAGAAGGTCAGTAGATACTGAGATTTCTTGAAAAACTGTTTACTGATGGTGATTGTGCAATGTGCAGGATCCTGTTAATTAGGAAAGTTGACTAAAGGAATTCATGCTAGTCATGTGAACTAGAAATAGCCATAGTACTAGTAGTAACCGAAAACCCCCCCTCCTGTAAGGACGCCTTTGTTTACGTAAAGCTTTGCAGCTTAATTACCTATCCAATTGTGAACTTTGACCTTCAGTTTGAATATCAGTAATGAGCATAGGATCGCCATGCACTTTCCTCTCTTGCCTCTTGTTAGTAAATTTATCAAATTGCTATTTTTTTACTGCACTTGAATGTTAAATGACCATTATTACAAGTAGTTGCAGAATGTCTAGTATATCAAGTATGGGATGATCGCTGAAATTTTGCATCTATTCTACCTTATCAAGTTCGAAAAGTTAATTTATTCTGTAGCACTCTTCAGATAACCATGCAAAAATAGAATTATTATTGTGCTCTATGGTGTGTTAATGAAATGTGGATATGCTGCATGGTTGCAGGAACCAAATTTACAGATGGACTTCCTAGTACAGAATTTACAGATGTTAAGAGTTCTGTTTTTGAGAAAAACACCAATGATGTGACTACGAATGACTTCCAGATTCAAGCAAGTAGTCCAATTGAAGCTAACCATCAAAATGGGAAAAACTTGGGGGTTGATATTCTATCTGGTCCTAGTCCATCACCTATTATAGAACCATTCAAAGAACAAGATATAGGTTCTATGCCTCTCATCAGTGAAACTGGAGTGGTGGCTGATGTGACTTTACTGATGAAATTGACCAGGAAGGGGACGATTATGACATTGAAAGGGTATTGGAAAAGCAGAATACCCATGATCTGTATTGTCCTAATTGTCATTCTTGCATTACTAGAAAGGTTATTCTTCGTAGAAGAAAACTAAAACTTCGAGGTCGTAAGCCAAAACGTGATTTACCTCAGACGGTATTTCATTCTGAGTTGGGAGCTAATAGTGCGCCTCCAGTTGAAGATCAAGAGCGTGATGTAATTGACATTTCGTCCAATGGTGGTACAGTACCAGCAGCAGATGATCATGATCATGTTCAACAACCCGACGTATTCAGATGCTTATCTTGCTTTAGCATTTTCATTCCAACAGGTATTACACTTCCCCTGTCCTGGGAAAAAAATTATGGAAAGCTTGAATTAACGTCTACACATGCTTGCATGTTGTCTCTTTTCTACCTCTGAATTTATCATTCTTGCAGTAATTATGTAGGGACATGGTGTAGGATTTTGTTCCACGTTATCATGGGTGTTAGAATGGACGAAAAACTAACGATATTTGAACTTGGCAGGAAATGGTTTCAAACTGTTTGGGTGTTTTGGAGACAACAACGGGAATGAAAACGTGACATATCACCAAAAGGCACCTTCAGCCAGCACAAATTGGTTTTCCTCTATCTTTGCATCGGGTAAGAGGACAGAGGCTGAGGATCTCAGTAATATTTTACATAGCATTCTCATTCAATGTCTCAAGATGTTTCACATTTTAATAATAGAAAATACAGGAAGAGTTAATTTACTCTTTAGGTTATGAGTTAATTTGTTTTTGGTGTTGCATAATTTTACTATTGCCACTGAGATTCTAGATAGATCACTGCTTGTGGCCTTTATAACCTTGTTTATATATTCTACAGTTTTCCCTGTATATGCTGAAGAACTCTTTGTTTCTACGCACTTTATCTCATTTTCTCTATTTCAATCGGAATAACAGTTTAAGACTTTAAGTAGATTAATTATTCCAAAGTAATATATAGTCCTGCCATATGACTGTTTACTTATTTTGAAATGAATTTATAGCTATTTTCTTAAAAAAATTTATGACAATGTTGGGATATTTGGAACTGTGTACTTTTCTTTAGGGTATATGATATTTCTTTAGTATGTTATCTCCTGAGAAAGGGATTCCACTTGCATGTCAAATGATTTGATGCATTGATATTTATGTGCATGTATACAGCAAGACACCTGCACAACATATGTGATTCACATTGAGGAATTTTTAGCTTATTGTGTTAATGCAGGTAAGGCTCCAGTAAAAATCACTGAAGTCAATAGAACTACCGAGGATAACTCATCATTGCTGCCCTCTCATGGAAACGATCATCTAACAGATGGAGATTCTGTTAACAAAGGAGAAGTCGCAGAAGAGTTCCCTAACAAGCCTGTGCAGGATGGGCAAGCTTTTCTCAGTTCTTCAGCAGTGCTGTCTGTTCAGGGTGAGAAAATATCAAGAGAAATAGGCCAGGAGCAGGAAGCTAATTCGGCAAACGGGAAGGAAATTTTTGCCAGTCAAAATGTTGTTGCATCCTCTGGTATGAAAAAGAGTTTCAAGTATATTATTAATTTACATTCTCACGTCATTATATCGTCTGACAGAGCCACACATCTCCCCTTTTCTCTATCATTTAGTCTTTTTGTCATGACAAGAAGATTTCTGTAGTAGGATTTTTGTTCTTCCCTGGTATATTCATCTTCTATTTGTCCTTTGCAACACGACCAAGGGCTGATTTTCAGTATTCATTTGAAAAATGTACTTGCACAATTGTAGACCCGAATATCCGCTATCAAAGAAATGTTGAGCGAGACCTTCGACAACCTTGCAAAGAACACACTAGGTCGACCGTGAAGCTTGACACCGGTGTGGTGCCGGCCGGGGAAGCTCCTACAATCAAGTCAGTTGACGGTAAGAGAAATATGTACTGAGAGAAGTGAGAGACTTTTAGAGAGAGAGAGAGAGTGCGCAAGAGATATCTTTAAGTGGTTGAGAGGTTAATGACGCTGAGACCTCAAGTATTTATAGGCTCATTGATCACGCGATGGGCACGTGACCAAACAGTTGGCAAGCATTGGGCCTGCTACAGTTGGGCTGACTTGTTGAACGCTTCCCCATAGGATGGTCTTTTGAGCCTTCATTGTGTAGGTTGTTTGGGCAGTGGGTCTGTTGGGCTTGACCATGGCTCTCGTGGGCCAACGTTTCGACTGGGCTCGACCATGGCTCTCGTGGGCCAACATGTTGAATCTCGATCGAGCTCTCGCGGACCAACGTGTCGACCGGGCTCTCGCGGGCCTTTTGGGCTTGACCATGGCTCTCGTGGGCCAATGTGTTGGATGGGCCCGACCATGGCTCTCACAGGCCAACGTGTTGACTGGACTCGACCATGGCTCTCGTGGGTCAACATTTCGGTTGGGCTTGACCATGGCTCTCGTGGGCCAATGTGTCAACCGGGCTCTCGCGGGCCTGATGGGCTCGACCGTGGCTCTCATGGGCCAACATGTCTACCGGGCTCTTGCGGGCCTATTGGGCTCTACCATGGTTCTCGTGGGCCAACGTGTCGATCGGGCTCTCATGGGCTTGTTAGTAGGTTTGCATGTATACGATTTTTGGCCCATATAACGAGTATGTGGTCTGTCTATGCTTCCAGCTTCCGCTTTTGGGTAGCTCTTTGGACTGCTTTAATAATGTTTTGCTCATCATGCCTTTTCATCGCTGGGAGTGGACACCTTGTCCTCTCATCCTGGATGATTTATCTTGAAGGATCAAATAAGAAATTAGTAGTTAAGATCCGTTGGATTAGAAACCTTTAATTATCGGCTTAATAAAATAAACTGTTTACAGTTGATGCAGGGACTGCTGTAGTGAAGGATTCTGTATCAAATACTATTCAACAGCTGTACTCACCGAACGTTACAGATAATATGCTACCCCAGAAAGAAAAAGGTCAGTTGCCAACATCTTGCTAACACTGTTGAAAACTCTTGGGATGCCTTGTTGAAAGTGGAACGAGGTTGAGTAGTTCCCGAGTTCTATGTGGGTGTCTTTAGTTGTGCAAAATGGTAGAAAGTAAGGGGAAAAAATGAAAAAGATTTCCTATTGGTTTCTTTAGCTATTTACTAATAGATCAGGTGTTTTGCGAGAGTACACATATAGGAGGTTGTAAAATCCTTGGGATTCTGTAGGATGTGGGAATATGGTGACTCTTATGATAGGAAGAAGCATGTGCTTGAACTATTGAATTTTTGAAACGAGGAAGGGTCAGGTGGAGAGAGAGAGGGAGAGAGAAGGAGAGGGAGAGGGAGAATCTTGCAAACTTCATCAGATAGTGTAGAAGTATCCAGATTATCTATGCTTTACTTTGATGATGGAAAAAAATTAAAATCAAGAGGAAATTAACCACCAAATAAGTGTCTAATGTCATCATATCTATATAGGGTATATTTATAGTGAATGTTGTCCTTGCTGTCCATAACTTGATAACATAACCTCTTCTCAGCTTGCAAAGAAGTGAACCATAAGTTCCTTATCAATCATAGCAAAATTTTATTTCTGAAACACGTCATATGTAGCCTTTCTATGAGTCTCAGCAACTAGTTGTTTGTTTGATTGTAACTTTATGCAGGGGATAGCGTGATATTGGATATTGAAACGGGGACGATTCAACCAGAAGCATCTCAAGCATCTAATGTTTCAGTAGAATCTGAGATTTTGCCGCAAAGTGCGACTCAGGTACACACGAGTAAACAAGGAGAGATTGAAGGTAGAAATGCTCGCCAATGGGACATTTTGAAGAGCATTGTATATGGTGGTCTTGTCGAATCGATCACCAGCCTAGGTATTGTGTCATCTGCAGCTGCTGCTGGTTCTACCACATGTAAGTTGCATTCTGCAATTATTCTTCTGCTGTACTGAATAAATTTCTATATAGTATTATTCATAGGAGAACAAATTTTCTTCCTACACCTATGATTATTGGAATTTTATATACTACTTGTGAAGCTACAACTACATTTTTATATTTATCAGCTTCCTTCAATCTGACTTGCTTAAATCATTAAATTTTTGAATAACACCAACTTTGTGGAAATGGGTTCATTGCAGTGAACATTCTAGTTCTCGGATTGGCGAATTTGATTGGTGGACTTCCCATAATTTTCCATATGGTGGGTAACATTCCTTGCAAAATCTCAGTTATATGCTGAGATTCTCAGCTCTTGAACTTGAGTTACTGTTCTCTATTCATGAGTTTCTACCCTTTTATCGCTATATGCTAAGATTCTCTGCTGATGATTCTCTACTCTTTATTAGTTTATTAGATACATTTGTTTTGCTTCAATACAATTTGTCCCATTCTCTTACTGGAAAATTTACAATGGAATTCTACAGCTCAGAGAACTGAAAAAAGATCCCTCTAGAGAAGCTCTGGGTGAAACAAATCAGCAAGAAGACCGTTACTGGGAACTTCTTGGTCGGAGAGAGAATTTTGCACTTCACGCGACTGTAGCCATTTTATCATTCATTATCTTTGGCCTACTGCCTCCTGTCATATATGGCTTCTCATTCCGTGAGAGCGACAACAGAGACTACAAGCTTGCAGCAGTTGGGGTTGCTGGTCTTTTGTGCATTGCTTTACTTGCCATCGCGAAGGTTTATCTTCAAAAACCGCCTAAATCTTACATCAAAACTGTAACCTACTATCTAAGCATAGGGATTGCATCGTCTGGTGCTGCTTATTTAGCCGGTGAACTGATCGAAAAAGTGCTGGAGATGGTAGAGTCAAGTGCACCTGTCTCGAATGCATCGTTAGCGAAGATGAGACCAACAGAGCAACCGTGGGCATCCTAATAAACTATCAAGGGCAACTTAATGAAGAGACCAGTAATCGATAAACTGTAACACACTACCACTGCAAGAAATGCAACTAAGTTACTTTTCCCCTTAATGTCTTCATAATAATTTTTGTTTGTCAGTTCTCCATTCATGTTTGTTTCTATAAGAGAACGCTTTAAGAAGATACTGGATATGTGTTTCAAGTTGAATGTTATTTATATACTTCTTGAAGTAGGTCTGAAACCTCATGATTATGGAAGTTTAGAGATTTTCATGCGGTAGTTGCATAGATGCTGTGTTTGATAGGATATCCTCTTCTTTCTTCCTCATGAGGCTCAAGCTTTATTAGGGGTTAATGCAGCTGTTGGTTATTCAAAGATGGGTCAGGTTCTAATTCAGTCGACTTTTTAATTCAGACTCAGCAAGTTGATTGCTCGAAATGTCCACAATTTGTCAATTATGTAAATTGGGAAAAAAAATTAATTTCGAGTTCCTAAGTTAGAATGTTTGAATACACATTGACAATTATAATCTGATCAATCTTTCAATGATCAAAAGTTGCATTAACAGCTTTATGAGTACTAAAAGCTCTAAAGTGATAAAGGTGGAGGCAGACATGGCCCTATTCGGCTTATATACCTAGACAATCAGCCTAGACTCTTGCCCATAGACAATCAGGCTCAATCTCCGGCCCATGACTTTCATATTTTGGCCCAACTAATAGAACTAATAGTATTTACAAGTATTATTGCTTACTCTTTTCTATGTTGGACATGAGATATGACACTTTCTATGTTGGACATGAGATATGACACTTTTGATTATTGGGGATATAAGTATTTGAGTTATGGATGATGTGTGTTAGGATTTACTGTTAGTCCAAAGATTTCGTTATGGGATCGCACCAAATCTGACATGTTCACCAAATGAGCTCTATGCAGTTTGAAAACATAAGACTGTTTGTTCGAGATTACCTTTCGGGAAAAGAACTTAGAATTTGATTAGTGTCAAGTGGAAAAAGTAGGAGATAGAAGACTAACACTGGAATGAAAGAATTTCTATTGAAATGAAATGAAAGACAAAACATTACTAGAATGCATTAGGAATTTTATTAACTGAGAATACATCCTGGAATGTATTGGGGCATGCATTATAAGATAAAATAGAAACATAGAAACAGAGCCATGCTAACTGTAAAGATAAGTGATTGAAGTCATTGCAGGAGAAAACAATAAAGGTTTGTAAAGATAGTGATCTTCATCTCCTGTTTCCCTGGAACTTCCTTGACATGTTCATCTCAAGTCGTGCTCCTTCTTTAAGGTGGATGTGGGAGTGCTGGAAACTTGAATGTTGCTCCACTCTCCTAGATTGTAGGCACTGTGCTTGTGATTGAGGGAAAATGGCTAACAATCGCCATATTATCAGTGCTCATGTATTGCTTAAACGTGGGAAGGTTTCTACTTCTTCAAAGTGAATAATGATCATGGATCTGGTCTTTGGTTGACGTGAACTCGGTGGAAACGTATTTTGAGACATTTCAAGAAAGTATAGGCTTCAAACTCATATTTCTCCTGAACCTTTCTTGCGCTTATCCAGTATAAATCTCGATTTATGTTTAACAAACTATTTTAAATAAGGATTAAAATAATTATGACAATGAATCCCTTGTTTGTAACCTTTTTCAGACATCACTCTTCAAACTTCCTGATTTTCAACAACTGACTCCAAGATTTCAGCTTAATTAACACTGGATTTACATGCAAAATGAATAAATATTAATCTAACATCTTGTTACCCTTGTCACATGTCCACTGTAGATTGGTTGACCGTCGCCAATTGTAAGTTCTTCATTGTGACGTGTCAGTAGATAACTAGACAAACAATTATTTATGTTTTAAAGTGTGAACATGAACGTACGCTCGAATCTGGTTGCTTGGTATTGTTTATTAGTTCATAATATTAATATATACACTACTGAATCAACATTGTATGAAAAGAATCCAATCTTCAGAAGCTAAAACTAAATCAACATAGTATGAAAGGAATACAATCTTCAGCAGCTACTACGTACGTTACATTTAATTAATCAAAGGGCCAATACCATATAGGTCAGGCAGACTCAATCTCAAGTTAATTTATTAATTTTGAACCATATTATGACTATGCTCTAATTCTTAAATGTAATGGATATTTAATCACTTATGGAGAATATCATAAACAATTACTGAAAAAAGAAAAGAAATGGTAAGCAATATTTGCCCCCTATAGAGTATTATATTAACACCATGTGCTATTTATATCTAGATAGAGTGGGATGATCCAAATATTAGAAAATTAACAAAACAAAAAGGGGTCGTAATTATGGTGAATATGAAGAAAAAAAAATTATTTTTTTAAAATACTATTGAGAAATATCTTTGTAGTTGAAATTCAACATTGGACAGACATATGTCTAGCCGAGTCCGTTATCAACCGAGCCACCTCTTGTTGCATGCCTCAATGACATAATTCTGATTTCCTTGTTCGTGGTTATTATTATTTTGTCAATATTTGATCAAGTCCATATATCATATTAATTACTAAAAATATCGAAGCATCTTAGTTAGTATTCAATGTCCCATGAACGGCATGAAACCTCACGCCATAGTTGACCACCCATGATCAAAATATTTGCTCTTTCATCTATAAATACAGCCAAGGCAAAGTCTCTCCTCAACACACAGAAGCAGAGAAATACACCTAAACCTTCAACCCTAAATACAAAATCATCATCAATGGCTTCCCTCCAAATCTCCAACTATGAATCCCAAATTCCAGCTGATGAGCTCCTTATAGCCCGAATCACCAAACTCCATGCCTCCATATCCAAGCTTGAGTCTCTTAGGCCTTCAAAGCAAACTAATAGCCTCTTCACTCACCTTGTCAAACTATGCACTCTCCCTTCCGACATTGACATCGCAAACCTACCACAAGAGGTCCAACAAATGCGCAAAAGTCTAATCAATTTGTGCGGCCGCGCAGAAGGCTTGCTCGAGCTTGAATTCGCGACATTCTTGTCTAAACTCCCCGAACCACTCGATAATCTCAATCTTTTCCCCTACTACGGGAACTATGTCAAGCTAGCCAATTTAGAATACAAAATCCTAGCTGAAAATGGAGTGGTGCATCCCAAAAAGGTCGCGTTCATCGGTTCCGGCCCAATGCCTCTCACTACCTACATATTGGCAATGCACCATATGAAGTTCACCCAATTTGATAACTTCGACATCGATGAGGCAGCAAACGATGTGGCGCGACGAATTGTTGCTACCAATGGTGAGGTGGAGGAGAGGGTGAAGTTTGAAACATGTGATGTAATTGATGTCAAAGAGAAGTTAGGAGAGTATGATTGCATATTCTTGGCGGCATTGGTTGGGATGAGCACGGAAGAGAAAGTGAAGATAATTGGACATATAAACAAGTATATGAAGGAAGGAGGATTTTTGCTTGTGCGGAGTGCTAAGGGAGCAAGAGCATTCTTGTATCCGGTCGTTGAAGAGAATGACTTGATTGGGTTTGAAGTCCTATCCATCTTTCACCCTAACAATGATGTTGTCAACTCTGTTGTTCTGGTGCGTAAGCCTTATAGCTATATGGCCGCTTGAAGCCATGATCTTCTCTAGGTTTCATTTCCTTTTACATGAGTTTTGACAATAAGTAGAGAGCCAAGTGTCCTTTTAGTTCTCTTGTCTGTTAACGAGAGTGGTTTGCTTGATTGTGGATTGCACACTTTTATTCTCTCTGCCCCCTAAAACAAACGCTATATATTATGTTTTGGATATAAATGGAAAACGTTTAGTTCCATCTTTGGGAGATTTTTTTTTATAATCGAAGAGTATTATATTCATTTACTACTAGACCCGATTGCCCCCACAACCTTGGATTAAGGATTGATAGAAAAGGTTTGTTGAGGCTGACATTTGGCTTGATAATTGATTCACCCAAAATATGTAGGTGGCGTGAAGTATGAAGTGAAATGTGACATTTTTTAGGTTTGGCGGGATATTAGAATGTCACAAGCTAGCAACCTAATCTCAAAGATTGTCTTAATTAAACATAATTAAGGTTTTGTAAATAAAATAAACAGAGGATGTATTAGGAATATGAATTTTAGGTGGATTTGATAGAGCTTATTTCTCCATTTTCAAAACTAGCTTGTAAGTTGTGCAAAATAATATATGAAATAAGCTATTAAGGGTCTAGTGAAACTTATACATGATGCTAGCTTTTCAGCTGTGTAAAGTCTATTTTGTTTGTAAGTTTTAATTTTTTTATAAATATTTAGGGGTTTTGTACCTATAAGCACAAAAACTAAAAGTCGTATTCCAACAAGGACAATCTAAAAAAAACTTTAGAAAAAGGACGAAACCTACCAATTTATCAAAATACCCTCCCTCCTTCTTCCTTCTTTTTTCTTCTTCCTCCTCCTTCCTTGCTCCACCATATAGGAAGTTGGTTGTCCGACCATCGTTTTTGATGAACCAACTACCAAAATGAAGCTCTAAGTGAGCCCAATCAAAACCCAGCCATCACCCACAGTCGATTATCGATTGAGTTGTCGAAAAAGCTTCGTGAAATTACCGCCATTGTTTGAAAAATAGCTAGATCCGACCAATATGACCAACGTCGACGACTATTAACGCCCTCAATCAACTCCATGGACCAAGGCGCATCACCTATGAAGTTTTATTGCTTTTGTCGAACTCTTTTTTTTTTCTTTTGAAAACAGATCTGAATCTGCAGATATTATATCTGTTTCAGATCTGTTTTGATATGTTATCTGTTTCGAAACTTCAAACATCTAACATTTCATTAAAGATAGATAACATTTTAACAAGACATATAACATTTAGCAAGATAGATAACATTATGACAGATATCAAATTAATCGAAACATATAACATATTACTTGTAGTCTACAGATCCTAAAAAACGACGATAATCACCATAGAAAATGCCAAAAATAATGATGTGATGACAAATTGAAGGAAAACAACAAGCTCTATGAGTCTCGTGGTGAGTATGAATAGATCTAGTTTGAATTCATAAAAAAAAAATCGGGATAAAAAATCACTAAAAAATGTCATAGAACTCTCGAATAAGCCATGAGGGGCGGAGAAGAATCCGACGGCGGAGATGAAGCTTCCGACGAAGGTCAGAGATGAATCATGTACAGGAGGCATGTGCCATGTTTGAGGATGAAGATGAAGGTATTTTAGACAATAAAGTCATATATTTTAACTTTTTGTCATTGTTGAAATATTAGTTCAAACTACATGAACTTTATGGAATAAGACTTTTAAGAGTGTCCTTGGAACAAAACTCTTCAATAAGGGACTAATCTTTAATTTTCTCAAATATTTATAGGTATAAATATAAAAAATTTATAAGTATAATTTATTATGAATATGAGTATAATTTATTATTAACAACACCAAAGAACACTAGCGACTTCGAGAGCTGAGGGGGAGAGGGATTGAACTAATGTAGATGAAACGTAGCGAGCAAATGATATATTTGGTCAATGACAGATAGGGAGTTACAACTCAGTCTCTTATGTTTCGAATGTAACAATTTGGTCACTAGACTTTATGAGTTGTTCCACGGTAAGTTTTTATGTCAATTCGTTCAGACAAAATGTTGACCTATTACAAAATAGTTAAAAAAACCGTTTTTCCAACAGACATTGCACACATGGAATTTAGATGAATTTCTTTATTTGCTCATTTCCATCTGGCATTTCTTGCTGTTGATATTAATTGACGCGGTGAGAAAGTACGGATTGATTGGCTAGTTCACGACTAAGCCAACATAACTTGGAATCCACCAAAAAATTGAGAAAAATCTTAAAATAAGGTAGACTTATTTTATTTCAAAGATTTAAAGATTCTTTAGCCTGACGGGTGACTGCCCTATAAATACTAAAACTATAAAACTCTAATAGATATGAAATTACCAAAAAGTACTAATAATAAAATTAGAAATCCTAATTGACTAAAATTCCTATTAACAATTAAAATTAAAACTCTTAATAACACAATAATAAAATTCCTAATAACTAAGTACATATTATGAAACGTGTTCTACATTAGAGCCAATCCTTGATAAAAATATCAAGATTCTATTTCAATGGTTGAATCTTATATTTCAATATATATACAAAGGCGACTTTCAAGAAAGTTGACTGTCCTCCTGATCCCGTAAATGTCCAGATAAGTGTTTGTGAGATATTTTGAAAGCTTTTCGAATCGCTTAGGATATACTCAAGTACTGTGTTGAAGTTTCTCAAAGTATAAAGGTTTGCCATATTTTTCGTATCTTTACCATCATATTCTTGCTCCTTATTTAAAAATCTTTGATAAGATTTGAAGTCGTCAAATGATGTTTCACTCTCAAAATGATACATAACATTGTCCAACCTGTACTTAATGATAGGGATCCAATACCCAACTCCATGGCACCATGCACCGCTCCATGTTAAGTCAATGTTAGTTAATAGTCATAAATTAGCATATTGATGGATATGAAAAGGATTGGACTAACAGTGAAAATCGATTACTAGTTACCACCATGCTTATCGAAAAAAAACACTGATATGTCGATTGGTTGGTGGAATCCTCCCAACAACCAAAACACACATATAAAGATAAACATACATCTAAAGATCTGACACAAGAGACAATCGCCCAAATCAGGGAAAAATAAATCCTCCAATAACCTATCTTCCAAAGATCTAAAACAAACAATCCCCAATCTTCTTGATTTCAAACACCTAGATAGAAGATTTTGAAACCCAAACATGAATATACCCCAGAGATGCACGTTGACTTCAAGTGAGATGAGCGAACTTAAGATCTTCTAGTGCGAACTCCAAATCGCGACTCCAGCTCCAAATCGCGACTTGGACCCAAATCGAAAGTGAAGGTGACTTCGGGTCCAAATCGAAGGTGAACATGAAGAGAAGATTTGGGCGTTGGGTTGAAACGGTGAAGAGAACAATTGTTGGGCGATAATGGCGAAGTAAGGAGAAAGGTGAGGAGAGAGGTGTAGGGTTAATTTTGAGCAAATGAAATCTCAGCCGCATGATGAATCGAACGACTAATAATTTCAGGCAGTAAATTAGACCCGTAAATAAGGTTCGCGGGTGAGAAATATATGGGACACAAAGCAGTGGGCCTCACTTGTCGTCTCACTCATGACTCATCCATACCAAAGCAGTGGACCCCAATTGTCATCTCATTCATCCACACCATTAAAATGTAACCCTTATTTTATATCTTTACATTAGATCCTTATGTGAGAAATCCTCATATATATATATATATATATTAAATAAAATGAGCATGAGGGCAAATGTGACATTCTAATGTGGGCATGCCAAACCTAAATATGTCACCTTTCACATCGAAACTTCATTCGACCTACATGTTTTCCATTTATGTCAAAAGAACATAACATATAGCATTTGTTTACAATCAAGCATACCACTCTCGCAACAGACAAGAGAAGTAAAACGACACTTAGCTCTCTACTTATTGTCAAATTCATGTAAAAGGAAATGAAACCCTAGAGAAGATCTTAGCTTCAAGCGGCCATATAGCTCTAAGGCTTGCAACCGTGCTATGATCCAATAAAGAGGTCTAGTTGAGTCCCATGCTTCACATACAATTGTAACTTATGGTTACAACAAGATCATTAATTGAGGCTGGTGGCTCCAACTACTAACTTATGGATAGTACAGTTCATTAAATACTGCATATAGATATTGGATGACATTGACTTTGGATAGACCATTCTAATTTTTCAAGCTCTCCATCTAAACCATACCACAAATGAAATTTATATTTTAACGTTTTAGCATTAGTACAAGCAAGTGAATACAAGTACTTTGGAGACAAGTACAAGGTAATTGAAACTTCTGAGAAAAAAAATCATTGATTGAAATTCTATATATATATGGTACAAGTAATTGACTTTTTTTTTTTTTATAAATTTTATGGATATCCGATATGCACCTAAACTTGGACCTCAAGTCAGCATATACATAAGTTTCTACTTGACGATATGATAAATTTGGTTAAATTCCAACGTGTGATATTACTCCCGATGGGAATCGAACTTAGGACCTTCCCCATCCATACTACCTAATTGACTTATGTTGGATTCAAAAGAGGCAACACGTGGTGCTTTCCCATTTGTTAATACATATTGCATAGTTTTTTTGGCTTTATAGCGGTTACCATAGGAGACCAAGCTTGTTTAACAGAAATTCAGTGTCAAAAAACATGGCAGTGGGCTTAGTGACATGATGTTGTTTGATTTGATGGTCAATGCTGATGTTAACCTCTCTTTTGTTTTTCCTTCCCGTTATGGTGGTGACTGAAGTCTAAAAGCCTTAAAGGAGCCAACTTGGAGAAACGCAAATGATTTTTGTTTTCCTAACAGTAACTACGTACATCCATCCTCTTATGGTCTTTCCTTTACACGTCCTTTTCACTCTTCCACTCTCTCTAACTTTATAGCCAATTTTGCATCCAACACAACAGGATGCTTTAGTCCTTCCTTCCACATATATAGAGAGAGCAAGGAAGCGTGAGTTTGCAGAAAATAATTATATATGGAGGTTAAGATGACAAAGATCGAGCCTTTTCTAAGGGTTTGTGCAATTCTGGTCTTGGCCTTGACTGCTTGTTTGGATGGATTGGATTCTCAATCCAAGACTCTGTTTTACATGGAGAGAAAAGTCACCTTTACCTCCTTGAATTCTCTCTCGTAAGATCAACAATATGCTTAGTTTTCTCTTATGTTTTTTAAACTTGGACTGACCACAAATTTCTTTCTTTCTTTTTGTGATAGGGCCTTGGTGTATGTTGCTTCTGCAGCTGCAGTATATAATATGCTTCAAGTAGTCAGATGGTCTCTATTAGGTTTCCATAAGAGCAACTCAAAGGGTTCTCATATATATCTGGCTTGGCTCTGTTACTTACTGGATCAGGTATTTCCCCTTATATTTTCTTTCAAACCCTTCTCTTCCCAACGCGAGTAAACACTCCTTATCAAGCATATTTGTCGTTCGACGATGAGCATGTAAACTTAGAGAATTATAATCGATGTGGTTTATAAGAAAAGCTCAATTTTCACTCATTCAATAAGATCTTTTCTAAGCTCAAGTATCGATATTCGGATATCATTTTTTCTTGGAGAAATCTGATACTAAAAGAGCCCATGTTTAGTTAAAACGAGCTAAGGTTGATTCTTAAAGTTGATTTTTTTTTTTACATAATAGATCCTCTAGGCTTGTCATTTAATCTACAAATGAAGAAATTGGAGCTTAAAAAAATAAAAACTAACCTTAATCAAATTAATTAAATTCCATGCACATGGACTAGATCTAGATTGATGGATGTATATATCATGACAATATAATTAATCTATGACATTAATATGATTCTTAACTATTGATTTAAAATTTTTAATATTATTCTTATAATTCTAATAAGTTATGACCTTATAATATTAGTTTTGAATTTTAAATTTTTGTGAGGGGGAACAACTCATGCTCTTATTTAGTTGTTTACATTGGGAATGGCCCACTGATGTTTGATTGAAGGGTTCTCTTCAAGCAAATTGGTAGTAGTCTGTTCCAGCTTTAATTATAAGGTGGGTATGGATTGGAGGTAACAATAAATTTCTTTGATGCATGATGCATGTGGATGGAGCGATTGATATTAACTTGCCATTTATAGCAACTCTAGTGGTGCATATTTATTAGGGCATGGATGAGTTTAAAGTGATTTTTATTTCCCTATCGAGAAATGGGCTGCTACAACAATATCTTTTTGTTAGCCTGTTTTTTGTTGGGCTGGACATGAGGATATGGACTTTAGTTGGCCCCACGTTGACTTCCTTTATGTCATTTCTTTAAATTATGTTGTATATGTATTACATGCATGTTTCCACCATTGTATGAGTACATATTTATCTTCCTTGTGATGTCACCTAAACACGTTTTCCAAAAATATATAATGGCCCAATGACTCTTTTTTTTGGAACAGGGGGTTTGGGGAGGGGTAGAATTCGAATCAACGATCTAATGGGTGAGTGATTCTTTACATACAACGTGATTTGATTGTCTTTCAACCAACGACTGATCACTTGCGGCCCAAATGACCCTTGAATAATTGTAGTTAAGTGAAACAGAAATTGGAATCCGTCTTATCAAAAAATTCTCTGCGACTATTTTTAGTACACAAAGAGTCAATCATTCCCTTTGATTTTCAAAGAATCCCATTTTTTGTTTTGTTTTGGTGGCTTTACATCGTAAGCCCAAGTACTTTATCCAAAAAACTATTCCAAGTGTCGGCTTAATTAGTTAGGACAAATTTATTCATCTTCAAGGGGTTGGGTTATAATTTCATAAATTCAGTGAGGTCAAAATGTTACATTTTGATGGGAGCTAGTAAAAATGTAATTACATATATATCTTAATTAATATAATTTTCGTCTTTTCCAGTAGATTTAATTGACCCTACGGTCCCTACCGAGTTGTTCTTGGGTCTGCCCTATTATTGTTGACAAAAAAAGTATAGGGGTTATTTTTTTACTTTTAAATAAGTTATTGAATTGATAATTTTAGAGAAGGAAGATCCAAGTAGCTATGCTCTGATGCGGGATCCCGCGATCCATCTAACACGATTCTTGTGCGGACCCATCACGTGTGGACCCGTACTTACATCGAAATGAATGTTGTTAGATGGATCTCGCATTTTAAATAAAGTGCGAGATCCCGCACTGGAGAATGGTTATATATATTTAGCGATATGGATTGTAGGAATAAGTATGGGGTGCTAATTAATATCCCTAATGAGGGACCATATATAGAAAGATAAAATAATTAAGCTTCTTCTTTTTTACGAGGAAGAACTATATATTATTAAGAATAATTTGACAAATAATTTGTCATTACAACCTCCTGAAGTCAATATGTCTTATATAACGCAATTCATACACGGATGATAGCAACTTAGAGCAAATTTTGCAATACAATGGGCAATATTATTAGAAGTCCTAGGACAATATAGAAACCTGAGATTACATAAGACCTCTCGCGAATTCGTAATTTTTTGAATCCCATTGCTGTTCTCATTTAGACAGAGATCCGCAGACTGAATCTTCTTCACTACCCCTCCGAATCGCTAACGATTGTTGCATTCACTAGATTGAAAGAGATAGCTGAATTGACCCCTTCTTTGATGGCATAAAGTTATACGTAGGTTCTCAACTGATTGCAGGAGACCCACTGGAATCCCCGCAGCGAGTACTAGTTTGCCATAATTAAGCTTCTCTGTCTTCGCTTGTACTAATTGAATTCATGTTTTTTTTTTTTTCTTATGTAAATGAAAACAGCTAGGAGTGTACATTGTGTTTGGAGCAACATCAGCAGCAATGGTGCATTCAGCTATGGTCATATCTGGTGTAAAGAAGTTTCAGTGGATGAAGTGGTGCAACAAATTCACCAGATTCTGCTTTCAAATTGGCGGTGCTTTGGCCTGTGGCTACACTGCTTGTGCCTTAATGCTTCTGATTTCCTTCATCTCTGCCTTCAATCTCTTTAGGCTTTATTTACCCCAAAAGTTTCTACTCCTAAAGCACTAATTAATGATATTGGCTAGCTTATTTTTGTAACATATACATACTGTTTGTTCTATTATGCTGCACTGTTGATGCTGTAACATGCTTTGTGTGAATATAGTCAATATATGACAACTAGGAACCATGGTAAATGGGTCGAGTTGCTCGTATTAATATTAATATAATTAGAGATATATAAAGTAATATATATTAATATAACGGACAATTGACAGTAAGAACACTTTAGACAACTTAATTATAAAAAGGTCATGGACATTTTTAAAATTGTAAAAAAGTGCAATTTAAGGGTAATTTGGTCATCTGACTTAAGATATTTTTTAGTTTATACCTACAATACCCTCCTCTTTCTTCTTCTTCTTCTTCTTCTTCTCCCTCCAACTATCCAACTCTAGTGTGTCCTCTCTTTCTCTCCTTCTTCTCTACTAAAAGTTATCTCCTTCTTTCTCTCCTTCTTCTTCTTCTTCTTCTTCTGGTTCTCGATCTGGTTCTTCGTTGTCTTCTTCTCCGTTTTTGGCCGAGTTTCTCCTCTCTTCATCTCCTTCTTCGTCGTTGCTCAATCTGGACTGCGTCGAGTTGCTCTGCTTTGTTTTTGACAGATCTGGACTATGCTTCGTTGTTCAATCTGGGTTGTGGTTGTGCTTTGTTTTTTTACAGATCAGGACTCTGGTTCGTTTTTTGTAGAGATGTATCACTATAGTATCACCATAGTATCACCATAGTATCACCAACACCAAAAAACCACTAAAATGATGAAACTAGTATGCATACTTCATCTTCCTAACTACTTTCCTTTCTTGATTTTCTTTTCTTGGTTACCTCTCTTGTTCGTTTTGAAAAAACATTTACAAGTGCAGAGATGTATCACTATAGTATCACGAACACAAAAAATTCATTAAAATGATACAATTGAACCAATATGCATACTTCTTCTTCCTAATTACTTTTCCTTTCTTGGTTTTCTTTTCTTGGTTTGTACATCTCTTGCTCGTTTTGGAAAAACATTTACAGCTGCAGAGATGTATCACTATAGTATCACGAACATCAAAAATCCACTAAAATGACATAATTGAACCAGAAAGACATGTAATGCTATCAAATTTACATTCTAACATTTATATCATCATTTTATGAGCCAAAAATATAAATTGAACACTAAATTGGATCTTCTATTTAAAAGTATCACTATTGTATCACAATTCGTGGAGAGAGAAAATCAAAAATGAGGTTATTTTGGTAAAAGATGATCCCCAGTGTACTTTTTTAAAAGGATGTTTTAGTGATTGCACTTTTTTACAATTAAGTATAATCTAGTGTACCGGCCTCCAAAAGTCCCTTAATATAAATAGATTTTATGTATATAAGTGTTTTTGAAAGTTAAAATCTGACTTATTTTAACTAAATTCGTTATCAGATAAATTATTTGATTTCTAAAATTTGACAAAAACGAATTTTTAACTAGTCGAGCTCAACTCGACTCTTTTTTTTAAACCTTATGAGTGTGTTTGGATTGAGCGATTTGGTGGAAAGGGAAATGAAGTTTCCTTTCTTGAATAGTTCATAAAAAATTAAAGGGAGGGATTTGGAGAGAATTGAGAGGAAAATTTTATTGAACTTTTTCCAAAACACTTCTTTTAAAAAATGGAGTCATTTGGAGGGAAGGGAGCACTAATTAAGTTATTTATAAGTTAAAAATATATTTTACCCTTATACATAATAATTTAACATAAAAAGTAAGAATAAATTAATAAATTAAAACATTTTTTTTCTTTCTTCTTTTACCTATCCACACATGAGAGAGATAAAAGTATTTCAGTTCATTCATTTGTCTTCCCTTCACTCCAAATTCCTTAATCCAATCACACTCTTAAACTAGAGGAGCTTTAGATGCATTCCGACCTTTTTGGATTAAACCCCTTGTTAACCGCACCCCTATCTCAAACAATTGTGAAATACACCCCAAGCTCTAAACTGATTCGTTGGCAGATAAGGAATCTTCAATCTCTATCATCCCTAAAATCCCCAATTTGATTTTGCTTTTCATTCTGACGGAGGTAAGGATACCTGTTGAAATTGATAATATCTACACTCTACATTGAGATTCAAACTGAAGGGCTGCCACAAACAATTTCTCCGATGGAAATAAGCTAGGAGGAGGAAGTTTTGGACCAGTTTACAAGGTTGGGTTCAATTGGCTTTATGTCAACTTTTTCCTCTCATGACATGGTGCTAAATCTTGAGAATTTAAACTTAATAGATCTCATGTTGATGAAATTCGTAACCTCTACAGGGCAAGCTTTTAAACGGATAGAAGACAGCAGATAAAAGGCTTTCAATGAAATCAAGTCGAGGAATTCAAGAGTTCAAGAATGAATGAAGTGATGTTAATTCATTCGTTGTTTCGTTCTTTTATATTGGCATCTTTCTTCTTATCTACTAGCAATCTCATGATGTCAGAAAAACTAACATTCATTCTTGCGTCCGTATTGCAAGTGTCTCTCTTGCATTTTTAAGGAGGGTGTCAATATTTTCCCTGCATTTGGTAATTTGAACTCATTGGATGTGAATGCAACAGTGACGAGCTAAACTGGTGGGATATTGAAAGGAATCTGTCGAAATTCACCAATCCTTGAATCTCTTGTTCTTAAGAAGGTAAATCTCTGATGCATGAAGATTTAGCTTTAGTTTCTACAGGCTTATCACAGAGATTATTTCGTATTGTCATATAGGTATATGGTGGAACGTGGATCAGAGATTCTTCAGCTGAATGCCATATTTTGTGCTGCCTCAAAACATGCTGCTTATGGTTTTTTGAAGGGCAGCCGGCAGAGATGAGATTTTTGAACTCAAAAAATCTCCTGATTCCATACGGTTTGACCCTAGAGAGATTCACTGACTAAGCTATCATTTATTTGAGCTTCGTTGTCTTGGCTTGACTAATTGAATTCATGTTTTTTTTTTCCAATGTTAATTAGACTGGTGTGACAACCTAAGAACAAATATGGCGAAGAGGAGAAGATGTGGAACCTAATTGGATTGGGCCAGGTTGAACTAGGCTTTAAATATAACATTCCAAGCTTCGCCCGAAGATAAGTTCAAGCTATTTGTCCAATTAAATTCATTAGTTTTTTTCAAGCAGGAGGGGCTGTCAAACTCATGACCAGCTCTCTTAGAAAACGAGCCCAAGACCCTTTGAGTTTATGCATTATTATGCAAGTAATAGGGCTACTTGGGGGATACCACTGTGTTTGGATGAATAAATTTACTAGCAAAACTAGGCCGCACAACTAAGTTTTATCATTATTCAACAACAAGAAAAAAACAATCTCGACAAGGTTTTATGTAAAAACGATTAAGACATGCCAAAATGCAAACCCTAACGGGTCATTTGGTTCATAATTAAATGAGTCTAAGTGGGAGCATGAGGTGAGTATGAGATAATATGTTTGATAGGAAATAAAGAATGAATTTAAGTATGAGAATTTTAATTTGTAATAAGGATATAATAATTTTTTGCATATTAAAACTGGTCTCCACAGTGAAAAATAGTTATTCTCACCATTTTGATGAATATTAATGCTATTCTCCACAAAGGAGAATACCCTCCCAAAATCGAATCAAACAAGGGAATATGCGATTCTCACCCCATAACAACTTCATTTCACAGTCTAATGCTCCATTTGTTTGGAGGAAAATCAACCTCTAATAGAAAATATATCTTCAGGAAAAATTTATCATGGGAAACAACTAATTTCTAGTGTTTGGACAAAAAATTTGATAATATTTTTCATTCTTTGTTTGGTGGAAAACATAATTTGAGGAGGTACAACATTTTTTTGTGACGATATAATGTGTGTTTACATATATTTATCAAAATGTCAATCTATAATAACAATAATAATACTAATAACAAACAAATACCAACGAGAGGTGACTCAGTTGACAATCGACTGAGTTAGGCATACGTGTGCCTAAAGTTCGATTTCAACCGAAGCACCACAAAATTCTCTATCCAAATCTTCTCTAAATTGGGAGGTTTTACCATAAATGTCTTTGTCTTGCCTAAAGAACTATCGCAATTATAAGTAATTGAGAAGTCATTCACAACAATTACAAAATAAATAAAGATTCCATAAATTCATGGGTCAAGCCCATAGGCTTCTAAAGATTGTACAGAGAATGAAGGAATTGATGGAGTTTTAGTTCATGAAGCCAAACGTATTGTAGGGAGCACTGGCGGAAAACAACAGCCGCTCGTTCACCTTGGGCTTTTTTGGTTAGACTTTTTTATATTTTCCTTTGACTTATTAATTTTGTCCCAAACAAACATTAGAAAATAAAAATTTATTTCCCTAAAATTAATTTCCTTGAAACAAACGGAACATAAATGTCAACCAAATACCCGTAAAATATTTGAGCCGTCCTATTATCTTCAAATATTTTAGTAATTCACAGAGTATTAAATGTGAAGACTTGACTATGGATGTTCAATTCACTCAACTTGGTACATATTTGAGAATAATTTAATAGCATGTTTGTACAATAAACAAATTAGGATCCTAGCATCGGATGAGTAGGTTCTGCTCTAATAAACTACAACGGACCCTGCTTTAGTGGCTTACATTGTTTTTTTTTTTTAAATCATGAATATATTTTGATCTTGTTTACGAATCCAACGATATATATATATTTTTGATCCAAACAAAAATCAAATTGAACTTGAAAAAGATATGAAAATTGTGGACCGTTGAATATAAATCCGAAACATTCTATCTCTTTTTATCGTTCAATTTGATTTTTGTTTGGAACAAAAAATATATGGTTAGAATCGTAAACCCAATCAAAATACATTTATAATTTTTTAAAAAATAATTGTAATGGCGTTAAAAGTTACTACAACGTACCTCACGCACCCCTAATTAATTAGTACCACAATTGTTTTTTCCCTTTGATAAGGTAAACATGCGTTATTGCTTTCAAAGGCTCTGTACCATAATTAACATCACACAACTAGCTAGGCTACAGAATTTGACAAGCTTGACAACAGCCTTAATTAGATGGCTCTACTGAATAGGAATTCAAGACTTTATTATTAGCCCATCCTTGTACACTAATTACGTGTGGAATTGCCAAGTCTTATTGTCACTGAACTGACTTAAAGCCCACCAACTTTGATCTAAAAGCTTACCATGTGTGGTAATTATCTTTGCAGTCTCTGCAGAAACAAAACATTATCTCAAGGAGGTTATCATCATGACTCACCAAAAATAGATAGCAAGATTAGTGATTGACTTACTCATCATGCCACTTGCAAGCATGATCTCATTTTACTCCTTTATATATATATATATATACATTCCTGGTTTTCTTCAATTATCTAAGGTATTATGCAATCAGATCCCTTGAAACTTGCTCAATTTGTTAATTCCCAGCAGTTGATATCTCAATTATCCCAGTTGCCGACTTGTACGCACAATATTTCATGTGGGACATGTGGAGCCAACGAATTCACTTGTATCATGCTCGTCCAACTCAAGAGCTGAAATAACTCGGATATCAATTGCTGCGATCTTTATCATTTTCGATAAATTAAAGAACGTGGTTACGTAATCAAATCAAACTACGGAGGACATAGGTGAGAACAATTGCGAGAAAACTTTTTTGATGGTCATATGTCACTTGTAGCCTTTGTCAACATGCATGGAATTTTGAAAGCTACTGTGTAGAAAGGTCTGTACAAATTGATGCCCTAGCCACCGATAAAGACTTATGAACTGGAAACTAAATACAAACATGTGAGAAATCCAGTTTGAGAGCTGATGTGGTCCATGATCACCGATCTTTTTGAATTTTCCATCTTTGATTCCTACTTGTTGATTAATCAAACCTAACTCAGGTAGAAACATCTGAAAGATTACCATTCATAAAACTGTCAAACAAGATAGATCTGTCATATATATGTAAGTATATATCGAGCTTATTGCATGCCTTTTACTCTACGTAAATCTCTAGCTATTTGAATCCCTGTTGAAAGTGAACTAACAAGTAGTCTCATATTGAAAGAGCGAAAGAAAAACAAAGGGTATATAACCAATAGCTCGACCTAGAAATCATGTGACAAACCCCTTCGTCTCACATCGCTTGGGTGTATGCTTGTGAAATGTTTTGTATGGGCAAACCATTCCTTAATTAGCATGATGCATTTTAAAGTGGTTCTTGGGCTGTGATGACCCAGGACCTAGCTATAATATCATGTTGATGTGTTGGGCTTTCCATCACTTGACCAGGTAAAAGGATTCACCCTCAGCCAGCTCATACTCGTTGACGATATATAATTAGATGTTGATGTAGCAAATACCATACTTGTGGACCATTAAAATCGTTGTCGGAGCAAGATAGAAAGAGTGTAAGATAGATAATTATGTGTACTATATAGTATGGATCGAGGACCACAATATTGGAGATTAATTATATATCACTAATTTGAATGAAAGAAGGAGAAACAAGAACCAGAAAGGACATTGCATATGTTTTACCATCTAATGAAACAATTATACATGCATTTCTAGCTAGCTAGGTCTAGTAATTTTGTGGAAGGTCAGTAAGGAGAGTGTAGTTTCATAAATAGACTAGACAAAAGTACAACTTGTTAGCTTACGTGCGTGCGTTTATGCCCTAGTGATAACAAAAGTACCACTTGGTGCACATAAAGTAATCCAACCCATAATCACTAACTGGGGATCACGAAATTTACATTACCTTAATTTATCTAAAGTGTCATAATAATTGCTTCTCTTCAATGTCATCATTCGGGTGATAGCCTAGTGATGAATCTCTTCGGGGTCAAACTGTATGGACTCGGAAGATTTTGAGTTCAATTCCCAGCGAGAGCAATACATTTGTGGCCACGTGCTAGGTTTTAACCCAACTTACACTCTTGTCAGGTGAGAAATCTTTGTACGTTGGGCTTCATGATGGTATGAGATTAGACCCATATCGGATGTCCAAATGGAAACAAAGTTTGTATGTTATCGTTCTCGGTTGTCAAAAAATTGAAAATTACGGTTCGTAATTTATTTTCTTTAATTTCTTTATGAAACAAAAGGAATGTAAATTCAAAAGAATGAAATGCATGTGTATTTTTAGTGAGGGTTCAGTGGTTAGCCCTTGTTGTTGATATGGCTTCATGCCCATAAGAATCATGAAAACAAGGCTAAGAATGTGCTTAACTTGGTTGAATCAATTGCATTCATTCCAAGTTATTAGACAATGTTGACTTAATAAAACAATTCAGAATTAATGGTGGTTCCAATATTACAAGGATATGTTATGATTCAAGATCTACATAAGTAGAAGCATAAGCATCCATAGATGGCATAACATCATACAAAGGAGAAAAAGGAAAATGTTGAGACCTTTAATTTGCTATACTTTTGCCATACCACACCAAATAATTAGTACCTAATAATAGAATGCCTTTCTTTGGCTAGCTAGCTCTTCATTCTTACTCCTCAAGTAGTTGAATATGGTGCATCTTCATTATTGACTAATCAAACTTAGAACTAAGAGAGAGAGAGAGAGAGAGAGAGATCCATCGATACGAAAGAACAAGTACCCATGATGAGAAAATGCCCAATTCAAAGCCTCAATGACAAGTCAAGTTGGTTCAGCTCATCCTGGACATTTTCAGGCCTAAAACCATAGGTCCAAGAACCAACTCCATCTTTAGAAGGAGGTACATGGTGGTGCTCGAATCCAGGTTGAACCGGGCGTCTAACATGGCTCAGATTGCCGGTGGTGGTGGATCCGGACGGAGAGTTCGAACCTCTTCTTTCATGTGCCCTAACTTCTCTACTTTTCTTGGCCAAGGTTCGCTCAAGCTTGTGTGCATTTTGGTGCCCACCAAGTGCTTGTGAACTATAAAACTTTCTTTGACAATAATTGCAAGAGAAAACTCGAGGCCCCGATGTGGGAGTATGAGTAATTGATGGCGAAGAAGAAAAAGAAGATTGATCGGGGACAAGTTCTAGGTTTGGCTGAATATTCCCTCCCAAGCTTAGATTTAGAGAAGTGTTTGGTTGGAAATCCATGACCACACAAAAGATAGACTAGTAGTGAGGAGTTAATTTTGGGTATTAAAAAGTCAAGTACTTGAAAACAAAAGAGTGTGAACTAGCTAGGGAGTATGAGATTAGAGTGTATATATATATATATATATGGAGAAAGGGTTGTCTCTGAAAAAGAGATTTGAGACGTGTGAAATGCAAAGATCAGTGGGAATCAAAGTGTTTGTCGACTCCATTAATGGCGGCATTAGAAATCCTGGTCGGTCTAACGAAAATTAAAATCAATCTACTCATGTAATAATAATATTGAATGATAATAATAATATAAAAAAATTATTCAAATAGGGTTGTGTCTTTTTGTACCCTGAATGTTGTTCTAGGAATCTACGTAATCTACACATATCCATTCATGGTAGTCTAATCTCTCCACTTTAATTAATTTAACATCAATGAAAGTTGAGACTTGAGATTATGCACTTAATTATCAAATTCCCTATCTAGGTAATATGTAATTAACAAGATAAACCACCCTGACTAGACCAAACATGCAATCTGATAACATGCACAACAGTTGATGTTTGCCACAAAGTTGTACTGTATATATAAGGTGCATTGAACAATAAAAAAGTTAAGAATCTCAGTATTTTTTTGTTCCTTTCAGGAAATTTTTTGGGGATCCTGCACTCACACTCAAGGAATTGTCCGCTTTGAGTTGGGCTTGACCTAGGCTAGCATGACTTTATTTCAAGCGGGAAGCTCGCCTCCCCGACTCGAACCCATAGATGACCTCTTGGCTATTAAATAAAATCTATCTTCTTATCAAACAAAAAAATATATATGACCTCTTGAGTACTTAACCCAAAGCGTACAATTCTTTGGGTGTGAGTGCATGATCCACAAAAAAAAAATCCGCTCACAGTCCCAACTATCCCAAATGTTGAGATGGACGAACATGATTCAAGTGAAATCGTGAACCCCACATGCCTCGCATGATCTATATGAAATCATGTGCATCCATCTCAGTATTTGGGACAACTGGGACAAAAGATAATGTGATATGTAAATACTGCTGCTGAATAATTAACAGTACTACAGAGATTGTAGTCCCACTGCTGAACCCATTTTGAACTTATAATAATGGTTACAGCTGTGATGGTTCCCGCAGTATGTACATAAATAAGATTGTAGTTCATGTTCATGGAGATTGCTTAATCATTGAGTACTTGTTTGTCTTCTGATCAGTATCTGTGTTAGATTACTGTTCCAGAACCCACAAACACTTAAATAATTCAATGCATTTGACCAGTTTTCTGCCCATGATTGCCATTTTTTTTGCTTAAATTAATTAAGAATTGTTAATTATTAAGAGCATTAATTAGTTGAGAAAATTTCAAGACTCTTGTCCTATAAAGCAATGACATCTGTCCACTCTTCTTTTCCTTCCCTTTTCTTGTGTGAGATGAGAGGTTTGACCCCGCAACCTCAAATTGTAATACTAATTTAGTGTCCTGACATTTGTGGTAATCTAATTTTTCATTACTGAAAGAGTTTATTTAATGTTCAAACGTTCTAATATGAGAACTCAAAATTAAAATTTGTTTCAATATGCATACTCGGACATATTTTTAAACATTTGGACAATCAAAATGGTGATGTGGCATAAAAAATAATATAAGAAATCTGTCCGCATGTCCATATTGAAACAATTTTTAACTTTGGATTCTCATCTTGGAATGTGAGAACATTTGGTGACTGAGTTGAAAATTGATAATTTTTTCAATGACCAAAAGTTGTATTAGCTCTCTGACATTTGGAAGTTAGCATGGACGTGGTTAGAACTCGACAGAGTTTAGATTTCTCATTTAATGGTGCAAAAAATGTCCTGACATATTTCAAAAGTGAAAAATTAAATTTTCAAGTGATATGGTATACCTTCCAAACTATTGGATTGAAACACCGACTCTGGGTAATTGTAGAGCTCTTAAATCTAGTGTGAGTATTGAAGTATATTCTACTTATACCTATGCACCCATATGAGTTAACATACATATTTGATATCTATTTGAGAACATCCCTATATTGTAGGGTTTTAACCACTTAAATTTCTTATCCTTAATGGATATAAGATTTTTCAAAGGGTTCAAGTCTCTCATTTCCTAAATTTTACTTATAAAAATATATGAAATCAGACTCCTTGAAGTTTGCTATCTTTGTATAAACACGTATGTACCCTTACATATGTTACCCTGGACCAAACTTTAGGAGATCTGGTTACACATTATTATGTTGAGGATCTGGTTAAGAATCCCACAATAACCAAATTAAATTCAATTGAAAGCACCAACAAAAGAAAAAGATGGATTTCACTAATAAAATTTATGAAATTAAACCCTAATATATACAATCTCGATGTTGAAAGTGCATAATAAATCTACACTAACTCAAGTAAATTGGGATAAGAATAACCCAAAGAGTCGTATAAATCTAGTATAGAACACACAAAATGATTCTATCTTAACTCAAATGAATCAAAGAAAATAGTGCCCTGAGCGCTGATTACGACTGGGACAAGCCCTAGCCAAAGCCTCGAAATATTATTTTCTCGCTCCTAAAATTTTCATCACATTATACCAAAATAAGGGACTCATAGTAACGCAGGCAGAACAACGAAAGAATCAAACCAACGTTTGACCGAAAACAAACGCATTGGAATCCACCAAAAAATTGAAAGAAAACTCTCTCGGATTTTGAAATATTTGATAGAATGAAAGATAATGACCATTAGGGCTGGCTACAACCCTAATAGGAGCTAAAACGTAAAATGTAAAATTACAAAAATACACTTGAAAATAGAAAAGGTCCCATTTGAGGCCCAAAACAATGGAATTTGACGAAACGAGGTAATACTTGGGCAATGGGCCTTAGGTTCGGTTCAGAACGCCGTGTCGCTTCAACTAATAAAATTTTATCGAATTCAAACAACGTTTGTCAAAACAGCTCCAATTCAGCCCATCATTTCCAAGCCCACTAAAATGATTTCTACTGGCTAATAAAACTTATAAATAACAGCAATTTCAATGACAGCAATATATATGTCTTATTGACTCCTATATCACATAGTTCCACTCCTTTCGGCTTTTTGGAGGAGCCAATAAGATGGGCATCAAATGCATAAGTAGGTTTGCCACATTGAAGTGTACTTGTGTTAATGAAAGTCTCTAGCTAGTCTCTTATCAGTCCTCCTTCCTCTAGACATGCATTCTAAAGAAAAGACATTCAAACTGTGTGTGTTGTGACATTCATTTTAAAGAAAAGACATTGAAACTGTGTATGTTGTGACATTCATAGAAGAATCATAGTACAAAACACATGATGCCACGATGGAAGAGGAGTATTAATCCTGTCTATCAATCCATCATTCATTTTAGTCAGAGCCCATATTGGCAAACAATCCCAAAAAGCTAGTGTTGGAAATTGAAACGAAAAGATGTCGATTAATATTTTATTGTCCATAAATTGTGCCATTAGTGGACCCCAGAGCTCAACCTTTCTTTGCATCCATGTATGCCACCAGGGGTTGTGACTCGCTACTTTTTTTTTTTTAAACATGGAACCCATCTAATCTCAGGTGAAAGACCTCTAACTCTTATAAATGGATTGAAATTAATAATTATTCATCTCGTAAATTGTAATAACAAAAATACTCATATGACTTGAACTCACGATCTCTCACTTGCAATAAGAACTACCATAATCAAGTTCATCATCATCTCAACTAAAGATGGATTGTTTGACTCGCTACTTCACCTAGTAGGCTTGTACACATCACATCTACCATGTGTTTGGCTTCTAATATTATTAAATTAAATAATTAACTGAGACAAGCACATGACACCTGGGATTAAATATTCAATAAAGATAATTTGTGGTAATAAACTAGAATGAATGATATGTGGGACCATGATTGCATGTGAGATCGATCACATAATCCTGCAGGTCGGCTATGATTGCACTGGTGTGTGTCTTGTGAATCACAGACACACAGCACAAACCAAGAAGAACTACATTGGTTGAGTCATCTAGTCATTCATGGATTCCATAAGTATGAACATTAATTCCCTTTCCCTTTGAGTGTGTATAGGTTCAATGTTACAAAGCAAATCAGTCAATGAAAAGTGTCCTTTGTTGTACTTTGAAAATCCCACAAGATGTGAGTTAAAGAAGTTGAGAGACTATTATTGGTGCCAAAGTCAATAATTACTAGGTATGTCTCAATTTTTTCACTGATGAACATTATTTGTATCCCATTTTTTACTAAGTACACTCCATTTTAATGTATTTTTAAAGGATTAATGGAGTGTACTTAATAAAAAATGGTATGCAAATAATATTCATCTTTTTCATTTGCGCTATAAGTTTTTTTTTTAACTAAGCGATTAATTATATTGTATCCCATGGTGGTGAAAAATGCAGATAAGTTTTAAAATTTGAAAAACGAAAATGCTTATATTACTTCTGATAACCAAGAATAACTCGGTAGAAGTGCCTTTTGGACGAGCTACTAAGTCCATATTCTGGGGGCTACGCATACGCAAATTCGCCTAAGAGGTTAGTTGGGTTGAGGCTTAGTGCAAACCACTCGAAAATTGCTGCACCAGCTTAGAATCGAACTCTTAACCTTGGGCAAGATACTTTACGCCCTAAATCTGGAGAGAAAACCAATTAGGCTATCATCAATTAGTTTGCCTATAATATTCATTTTTATTCTTTAACTTGAACTAATTATATGTTTAAGGACGAGTTAACCATTTATGATGACCACTTGAGTTTTATAGAATAATAGGTTTGATTGTAAATTAAGAATTATTCTAGTAGCAATGTATTTGGTTAGTTAAGAGTATTAACTAGTGATTTATGTCACTTAATTCCTTGAAGCTTTGTTTAGGACTCCGTATCAAATAATATAATATTGTTATCCAATATATAAGTTCATCATTATATAGACTAATATATAATTTAGGGATGACATATTTTCTCTGAATTTTGTTCATTTATTTCCACATGTACCTGGTTGGCCAGTGATAAGCTTTATATAAGGTATTACTCTACTAAAAATATCAAAGAATCATTTAATAAAATGTTTGTTTGAAGGATGCCAAGTAAAAATCTCGAATAGCCAATCCGATGAGTTGTGGTTTTCTTGAATTAACCCTAATTCTTAATAAACCAAGAAGCAATTTTGTAACATTATGTGAGTATTGATTGATACCTATATGAAAATCAAAATATTTGATATAGGAGCTAATTTTGAGTTGATTTGGGTTAATTTGGAGTTGAATTGATACAAACAGAAAGTTGCATGAAATTATCATTTTTACGAACTAGTAGAAATCAAATTCCAACGGGATTGAGTTTTGTTTAGTTTTTGCCCAACAATTTTGCCCAACAATTTTGCAATATTGTTCGATTGAGCTAATTTTTGTTTAGCTAAAGCGAAACGACGTTCTAAACTGACCAAACACCTATAGTCGATCCATGACCCCGTCCCGATTTCGAGAAATTTCATCGTTTCGGGCCTCAAACAGACTTCTTTTTTCTATTTTAGGGGTATTTTTGTAATTTATATTTCCGTGTTTTCATCTTATTAGGGTTGTAGCCGACCCTAGTGGTCATTATCTCTTCGTTTTCAATCAATATATCAAAAACTTTGAGAGTTTTCTCTTAACCTTTGGGTGGATTCTCGTGTTATTTTGCATCGAATATTAGTTTGATTTGTGTTTCTTTTCCTTTACTGATATGCCTGCATTAATATTTTAGGTCAATACTTTCTGTTCAATAATCGATTATGCAAATTTTGTTTTAAGGCATAGATTAACAATGTCTTTAAAGTGTTATTTGTCTCCACCAATCGATGTGCACAGGATAACAGCAAACACTTTTTTTTCGACTTTTTGATCGGTCTTATCTTATGCATAAGGGAAGGACTTTTTAAAATATTATTGCGTCAGTGTATTGTGCCAGTCAATCTAGTCATAGGATCTATCATTCATTTGTTTAGTCAGAGAGCCATATTGGCAAACAATCGCACACAAAGTTGTTTTGGAAATTGGAACATGAACACATTGCTAAACTCTTATTCTTTTTCATTGTCCATACAACAATGCCCCCCATGGTCCCACCTTTCTTTGCATGTATGCCACCATGGGTTTAATTTATTACATTACATCCCATATTAGTGAACGGAGACCAGCAGCACATGGAACCTGGGATTTTTAAGCACTATATATGTATGTATGTATACAACTACAAGGAGTAGGCTTCCCTGATCCTGTATGTCGGCTATGATTGCGCTGGTCTGTTTATCACAGATACCACACAAACCTAGAAACTACCTATCAACATTAATTCCTCTGTATGTGTATATATATATATATATATATATATATATATATATATATATATTCCATATAGATGTTATAACAAAAATTAATGGGATGTACATGTTCTTTTGTACTTTGAAAAACCCACATGACAAGAGTTGTCATCGATCTCTTTTTTGATCGTATGTGACTGAAGGGAGACATATAGTTATATGAATTCAATATAATACTAAGTTACTGTATGTTTGGTCATGTTAGAGTGCTTAATTAATGGGTTTTAATTAACCATCCCCATTGTTGTGTTGCTGAGAGAAGTATATATGATCCACTAGTCTTTCTGTACTAGTTAAATGTACATGACCGGACCATTTCTTATTACACAAAAAAAAGTATAAATTAAATCATGAGAACCAAGTGTGAGTATGTAAGAGATAGAAGTACACATGAGATAATAATAGTGGACATGTTTTATGTTGTGCTAAAATCAACCCATAGACAAAGCACGGAATTGAATGATTAAACCAAATCAAATATTCAAGTAAGTAAATGAGATATATAGAATCAAGCAAAAACAGTAGAGAATTCCATTATGTTGGAGAATATTACAATGAGAAAACAAAGTCTTTCTCTAGGTTTGCTCTCACAATATTTCTATGTTTTTCTCTCTTGCTCTCGGCCCTCACTGTTAAAAAAATAATAATAATAAATAAATAAAAACTCGCAACTTCTATTTATAATACCCCTAAAAATTCGCATCAATTACTATTTCGATCGAGCAACTATGTCCCTCACTCAAGTAACAAGCTATCTGGTTTCAAATGTGTCATCAGCACGAGTGTTCGCTTGAGCGACAAGTTCCTTGGTCTCTAGGTGATGTTGCATTGCATGGATCACTCGAGCGAGTTTATACCTCGCTCGAGCGACATGCCTCTTATCGTGAAACCTAGTTTGAACCAATTTTCTCAACATTTTTTAATGGTTAAATATAAATACATGGTCACCTCGATCGAACATATAAAGAGTAGAAGATAGGTCGCATATAAAGTAAAAAAGAAAAATAAAAGAAATGATTAGAAGATAGGTTGCATGGGAAAATGATTTGCTGGAATTATTCCAGCAATTCCACCAGATCTACACCATTGAATGGTGTGGGTGTAGTGTTGTCAAATCAATGCATTGTTGCATTGGATAGCGTAGATCTGGTAAAATTCCTGGAATAATTCCAGCCCTCTATCCCGGTTGCATGAACCCTAATAATTGTACGAGATGTCAATTTTCACTTTCAGTGAAGTAAACGAGAGAGGAGATTAAGGGCCCGTTTGTTTGAGATGGGTAGACAAAACAGCAACACAAGTTGACTCTAGAAGCCGACACGTCTGTTATTTTGGAAACTTATGTGGCACCACTCAGGTCCTTAAAGTGGGGAGCTTTTGTTGTTTTGATTTTTGATACTCTTGTTGTCTCTCTCTCTCTCCCCTTATGTGAGAGGTGTGGGGTTACACTGTTGAACTCACACATTTTAGAAGACAAGGATGTGTATATTCATGGGTCACTCACTAATCTTCAAATAATTAATGTTGGTTTTCCTCTTGTTAAGATGTTGATGTACATCATTCTGATTACCCACTTGGTTGGAAAATCGTGTGGAAATTTATCAAACACCTTTTGAGCTCAGCTACTACTTCAAGCACTCGAATTCGCATCATAAGCGAAATTAAATATTATCGGTGTCGAGACTAAAATCACACATCGGTCTGACATAATTCAGCCTGAGTAATCTATAACAAACAATTGAGAAACTCATCCTTGGCACAGTACCGTCAACAAACCCATCCCACTGACGAAACACTACACACGAGACACAGAGAGAGACCCGATTAGGGTAGGAGAGACCCATCCCACCTCTCCAGGGATGGTGGCTGGTGGGGATGGAGATCGGGGAAGTAGACCCAGGTCTGATTAGGCGCTTCGTTTAGGATAAAAGTCATTCGCCAAACTCATTTCAGCCAGTCATTTTCAAAGAATGCCTAATACATCCTTAAATGTAGATAAATATTAAAAATATGTATTGTTGGCTCCCTTGTCATTCGCTCTAATTCCTCAATCTCTTCGAAAAATCCTTCACTCATTTCCTCTCCTTCATCATCACCACCAAAACCCTAGCTAGTATAGCTAAGCCCAGCAGTGGAAAGCCAGCCAGTAATACATATTTACTTACAAATGACGTCAAAGAAAGGAAAATAAAAATTGGGGGAATAAGAGATTGAGTCTTAACAACATTTTGCAAAAATTTTGTTCACTAAAGATGGTTTGCCAGAAAGAATCGCTTGCTTCATTTACGGATTACAAGATCTTAGAAAAAGCTACCTGCAATTTTAGAGATTGTAGCATACTAGAGATCCGTTTGATAGAGCGGTTAGATTGATTTTTAATACTAGCGGAAAAGCCGTGAAAAAAAAACTGAGCTTAAAGCTGTTAAATATGCTATGAGGTGTTTGATGAACTAAAAGCTGACGCTAGCGAAAAAATTGTTGAGTAAAAGTATTATCTTAAATTTTAAAATAATTTTTCATGCTTTTTAAATCATTTCATTAATAAATTTAAGCTAATAAATATAATTTATTATTAAAATTAATTATAAATTTTTTTACATCAAAACTGAAAATGTTAATTAGTAAAATAAATAAAATAATAAAATATAATGTTGTAAATATTAATAATGTAAATATTTTTTAAAATAAAATTAATAAAGAAATGTTAAGCCAAACAAATGTTAAGTAAAAAATAGTACAGTATAAATTGTTTTTTCAGGTAATGATAACATGCATGTGGGTCCAATCTTTATTAAAAAATAATAAATTATAATCATTATGGTGGGACCCACAAAAAATCACAAATCCGCTAGCACCACCTCGTTTGGTGCAAGCCGAAAGCGGCTCCGCTTTGGCTTCCTCTGTACCAAACAGGCGGTAGGAGAGGGTGGATTTGGACGAGCTTACAAGGTCAAATTGGAAAATAATACGCCTGCTGTAGTCAAGAAACTAAACTGTGTAAGTCAAGACTCAAAATTTCAAGTTAAGGATAAATTTTGTGGTGTAAATTTAACACTCTTTGGTATGTAAAGAAAATTTCTCTTATTGTAAATGTGGATTGCAGCCCCCAAATCCCAAAAAATTTTATAAAAAAACTTAATTTGGAGAGATTTGGGGAGTAATTACAGCCCCTTTTCCCTAAAACTATATGAACTTTGAGGTTGATCTTAAAAAATATGAATTTTGAGGTTGATGGCTTGTTAATAGGTTGACTACGATTGACACAAAAATATAAAAAATGAATTAATTATTTTTGTACGATAACTAAACCTCGAGTGCTCCAGATTGTTCTAGATAGTCGGGTTAATAGGAATCAAAAGACATTCGCTGAGTGTTTTTTTTTTTTTTTTTGAAACATGGGTTTGGGGAGGGATTAGGATTCGAATCCACGATCTAATGGGCGGATGATCCTTTACATGTAAGATGATTGTTGTTCAACCAACCGCTCACTTGCGCTGAGTTGTTGTTGCTGGACGTAAAGGATGATGTCGTGAGTATCTGTAGTTACGATTTCAATCGTGACTACAATGTACCAAATGGCAATTCAATGCATAGTTGGTATTGGACCGAAAAGGTGATGATTTAAACCCAATTCAATTTGGATCCTTTAAGGCCCAAATTGTTTTTTTATTAAGCTAAGGCCCATAATCAGCCTCTGTAGTAGAGTTACAATTTACAAATGTCATGATCCTTCATACTTTATCATGCACTATTTTGAAGGCTCTTGTAACATTTCTTTTATTTTCAATTATCTTTCTACAAATATTCATCAACACCCATAAATTCCAAAATGATATATACAAGAAAATCACAAAAAAAAAAAAAAAAATTTCCCTAGAAGATAATTTACATGACAACAGAGTAATTAAAAAATTTTTTTTAAAAAAAGCAGCAAATTGGAATGAAATCTTCAAATCTCCAAATAATGGAAAACCTTCTCCTAAAATGCAGGCTCCATCATCAAAATCGAGTCTCCATCTGATCATCAACCTCAGAGATATTGATTCTTCTCCAATAGAAACTCAAAACCTTCCCCCAAATCATTCAAAAGTATAAACCAGAACCCATGAATAATCTTTCCATGCAATGCATTATACAGTCTTGTTATAAAAGAATTAAACCAGTAGAGACTTTTCATGGAGACAGAGATGTTGAACTATCCTCCCTCAAGTACATGAGCTCCAAAGAAATTTGTCTCTCAATCCGAAGCTGCCGATGAAAATTGGCGATAAACAAGTCTGCTCTCTTATCAATATCATCTTCAGAAGCATAGCTTTTTGTCCTATGAAGCTCTCTACAACTAGAAGGAGAACCAGAATCATCGTCCGACAACAAATCAATTCCATCAGCGCAAGCTCTCAACCCTGGACGATCGTTGAAGCTAAGGCGTCGCCTGCCCGAAGAACGACCAACCATCGAAGCCAGACGCCATCGTGTAGCATAATTTAGACTCAGTAGAAGCTTTACCTTGGTTACTACCTTCTTAAGGCGGTTGAGCAAAGACCAGCTGCTGTCACTGCCCATGTTTCTTGATTAATTAACTTGTGATTGTATCAAATTCTTAAAGACAAGCAATGGGAAGTCCTTATATATACATAGATGTTGTGATTCATGTACTTGCGAGGTAAGTAATGGTTTAAACAATGCGTACAATAACTGAATACCGTGTAAACTTTTTGGTCAAAAGTTTGATCTTTTCTTTGTTATTGGATGGAAACTGCTTCAAAGTTTATGTCATGTGCGAGATTATTTATGTGGGGTAGGGTTTATAATATAGCTTGTGGAAAGTACTATTCAATAATTAATTTGATCGAGTCAATTAGCAAAAGTTAATCTCATATACTAAAATTAAATAAGAAGAATCTAGACAATATTTAGGGGTGTTTTATTTGAAATAAAAAAACCAACCCCACATAAATAATTGTGGTGCGATGTGTTACACTTCTAAAATCATTGTGTTTGCGGAATACGTCAATATGTTTTATAATTATTATTATAATATATATGTATACCACTCTTTTTATAAGGTTGTATTCCCCGTACATAGATCAGAGACAGCTCACTATTCGCTAAAATAAATACAAGTTCTACCAAGGCCGCCATGCATTACGCCACTATCATTGCACAATGACTTTTTGACAATTGACTTGTTATTCTCTCCCAAAAATGGATAAAACCAAGAAGCAATATCTTCTTCAACGAAACATCGATCCCAAGTCATGAAGTAAAAAAAAAAAAAAGAGATGCTACTTAGAAGCCACATATATAACTTGGCAGTTGACCAATTTCTTCATCCATCTTTGTATGGAATATGCTAAAGGTTTATAATCATATGCTTCTACGTTATATATGTTGGTCCCATATGCTTTATCATCATGTATGAGTTAAACCATTACTTACCTCGCAAGTACATGAATCACAACATCAATATATATATATAAGGACTTCCCATTGCTTGTCTTTAAGAATTTGATACAATCACAAGGTAATTAATCAAGAAATTAACATGGGCAGTGACAGCAGCTGGTCTTTGCTCAACCGCCTTAAGAAGGTAGTAACCAAGGTAAAGCTTCTACTGAGTCTAAATTATGCTACTCGATGGCGCATGGCCTCGATGGTTGGTAGTTCTTCGGGCAGGCGACGCCTTAGCTTCAACGATCGTCCAGGGTTGAGAGCTTGCGCTGATGGAATTGATTTGTTGTCGGACGATGATTCTGGTTCTTCTTCTAGTTGTAGAGAGCTTCATAGGACACAAAGCTATGCTTCTGAAGATGATATTGATAAGAGAGCAGAATTGTTTATCGCCAATTTTCATCGGCAGCTTCGGATTGAGAGACAGATTTCTTTGGAGCTCAAGTACTTGAGGGAGGATAGTTCAACATCTCTGTCTCCATGAAAAGTCTCTACTGGTTTAATTCTTTTATAACAAGACTGTATAATGCATTGCATGGAAAGATTATTCATGGGTTCTGGTTTATACTTTTGAATGATTTGGGGGAATATCTCTGAGGTTGATGATCAGATGGAGACTCGATTTTGATGATGGAGCCTGCATTTTTAGGAGAAGGTTTTCCATTATTTGGAGATTTGAAGATTTCATTCCAATTTGCTGCTTTTTTTTTAAATTTTTTTTTAATTACTCTGTTGTCATGTAAATTATCTTCTAGGGAAATTTTTTTTTTTTTTTTTTTGTGATTTTCTTGTATATATCATTTTGGAATTTATGGTTGTTGATGAATATTTGTAGAAAGATAATTGAAAATAAAAAAAAAAAGTTACAAGAGCCTTCAAAATAGTGCATGATAATTATGAAGGATCATGACATTTGGATATTGTAAATTTGGAACTCTACAGTGGCCGATTGTGGGCCTAAGCTTATAAAAAACAATTTGGGCCTTAAAGGATCCGAATTGAATGGGCTTAAATCATTACCTTTTCGGTCCAATACCAACTATGCATTGAATTGCCATTTGGTGCATTGTAGTCACGATTGAAATCATAACTACATATACTCACGACATCATCCTCTACGTCCAGCAACAACAACTCAGCGCAAGTGAGTTGTTGGTTGAACAATAATCACTTTGTATGTAAGGGATCATCCACCCATTAGATCGTGGGTTCGAATCCTAATCCCTCCCCAAACTCTGCTTCAAAAAAAAAAAAAAAAAAAACTCAGCGAGTGTCTTTTGATTCTGATGAGGATCAAGCTAGGAGACTGAAAAATGTCTATAATTGAGCAAGAAGACTCAAATTAAAGGAGGCTCGTGCAGATATTCATGGAAAGGAAGGGCCTAGTTCCCTGCAATGGATTGGCAACGTTACTGACATTAATGACGAGCATAATTGTGGGGAGACAATTCAGAAATTAAGAGCTAATGAGGGGATCCTTGAAGTCAATGATTGAGTGCTTAAAGTTTAGTATTTAATTCACTTATGTCTAGCAATAAATCACAGCCATTATCATGGTTTGTGTTAATCTATTATTTCATCTTTATTGTTATTGATTCGTAGGCACCAATTAAGGAGAATGACTTATTATAAGAGTCATGTCTGTAAGTGAGTAGGATCATTATGAAATCAATACACAAAAACTGAGAATTACTCTCAACCCGGATTCTCTAACCTTACCTGTGTTTGGAAGGAACTCCAACCCAAAGTTCAGGGTTTCATCAGATTCCTATCCATATCTTCAACAGTGCCTGCAGATTTAACCCAACTATCTAGAACAATCTGGAGCATCCGAGGTTTAGTTTTCGTACAAAAATAATTAATTCATTTTTTATATTTTTGTGTCAATCATACTCAACCTATTAACAAGTGATCAACCTCAAAATTCAGATGTTTTTACGATCAACCTCAAAATTCATATGTTTTTAGGGAAAAGGGGTTGTACTTAACTGTAATTACTCCCCAAATCTCTCCAAATTAAGTTTTTTTATAATTTTTTTGGGATTTGGGGGTTGCAATCCACATTTACAATAAGAAAAATTTTATTTACATACCAAAAAGTGTTAAATTTACACCACAAAATTTATCCTTATCTTGAAATTTTGAGTCTTGACCTACACAGTTTAGTTTCTTGATGACAGCAAGCGTATTATTTTCCAATTTGGCCTTATAAACTCGTCCAAATCCACCCTATCCTACCGCCTGTTTGGTACAGTGGAAGTCAAAGCGAGCCGCTTTCGGCTTCCACTGCACCAAATGAGGTGCAACAGACAACGGATCCGCTGGCACCATGCTAGGGGATTTGTGATTTTATTATTTTTTTTCAAAATTTTTTTGTGGGTCCCATTATAATGATTATAATTACTTATTTTTTTAATAAAGATTGGGCCCACATGCATGTTATCATTACCTGAAAAAACAATTTATACTGTAATATTTTTTACTTAACATTTGTTTGGCTTAACATTTCTTTATTAAGTTTATTTTAAAAAATATTTACATTATTAATATTTACAACATTATATTTTATTATTTTATTTCTTTTACTAATTAACATTTTCAGTTTTGATATAAAAAACAATTTATAATTCATTTTAATAATAAATTATATTTATTAGCTTAAATTTATAAATGAAATGATTTAAAAATTATGAAAAATTATTTTTAAATTTAAGATAATACTTTTACTCCACAACTTTTCTGCTAACGTTAACTTTTAGTTCACCAAACACCTCATAGCATATTTAACAGCTTTAAGTTCATTTTTTTTTTCCACAGCATTTACATTAGCATTGAAAATCAATCAATCTATTCAATAATTAATTTGATCGAGTCAATTAGCAAAAGTTAATCTCATAGACTAAAATTAAATAAGAAGAATCTAGACAATATTTAGGGGTGTTTTATTTGAAATAAAAAAACCAACCCCACATAAATAATTGTGGTGCGATGTGTTACACTTCTAAAATCATTGTGTTTGCGGAATACGTCAATATGTTTTATAATTATTATTAGAATATATATGTATACCACTCTTTTTATAAGGTTGTATTCCCCGTACATAGACCAGAGACAGCTCACTATTCGCTAAAATAAATTCAAATTCTACCAAGGCCGCCATGCATTACCCCACTATCATTGCACAATGACTTTTTGAAAATTGACTTGTTATTCTCACCCAAAAATGGATAAAACCAAGAAGCAATATCTTCTTCAACGAAACATCGATCCCAAGTCATGAAGTAAAAAAAAAAAAAAAAAAAGATGCTACTTAGAAGCCACATATATAACTTGGCAGTTGACCAATTTCTTCATCCATCTTTGTATGGAATATGCTAAAGGTTTATAATCATGTGCTTCCACGTTATATATGTTGGTCCCATATGCCTTATCATCATGTTTGAGTTATGCTTGAGATTCCACAATAAATAAATATAAAGATAATTAGTCATGTTGGACCTATGTGCTTCCGTAATATAATTGGCTCTATGATGTTGGTGTCACTCTTAGGCTACTTTTAGAAGGAGGTTTCCTGGTGATTGACAAGGAAAGAGTACTGGAGGATTAATTCCATTAGAATTTCACATATTTTTCTTCGAGAATCATTTCTAGTCGTCCGCTCCTCAATCACTGCGAATTCTCCTCCTAAATTTCCTCTAGTCTGTCTAGGCGCCTTCAGGGCTTTATTTGCTAAGAAAATTCGTGTGATTTTCGGTTGTTTGTTAAAAGACATTTTTTTAATATATATATATATATATATACACGAAAGTGAGAAGGAAAGAAAGAGAGCATTGTCCTTAACATGCAAGTTAATTTTAGTCACTATAAGAAAACTTCTTGTTTGGGAAGATATTTTCAATGAACAATCACATTCCCTTGAGATAGGTCTTCATCAGATTTTTGAATTGTTAAGAACCTATTCCACATCTACCGAGTGGTAAATATCACTACAAGAAAAATGGTTATTGGCAACGAAACTATAGGCAACGAGACGTTTTTTGTTGCCAATACAATGTCATAGGCAACGAACAAAACAAGTTGTTGCTATTGGTTTTTATATTGCCAACAAACTTCAAGTTTTGTTGCAATTGAAAGTGGCGCCACACCCGCGAATGCTTGGCGCGAAAATAATAAAAACGTAAAATATTGTTTCGTTGCCAATGATTACAATTATTGGCAACGAAATATAATTGTTGCCAATACAACATAACTATAGAGAACAAATTTCTGTGTTTGTTGCCAATGATTAAACCTATTGGCAACGAAATAAAAGTGTTGCCAATACACGATAACTATTCATAACAAATTGTTGATTATTGTTACCCGTAATCTATCTTTTTGGCAATGAGAGAAAATTATTGCTAATACATAATAAATAGTTACAACAATATTTTATTTTTGTTGCCATTGAGAAAATTTTTTTGTTGTAAATGCTTATTGGCAACAAAAAAATTGTTGCCAAAGTTAAATTATAGTCAACGAACCAATGAACTTGTTGCCATTGTAATTGGTACATGCATAATTGAATCAGATCCCACACTGCATAGAGGACAACTAGCTGAACAAATTGGATGATGATCGACTTATAATTAAGTTCTCGCATGAAGGGATAATGTCGTGACATGCCCCCTCATATGAAGATGCATACCTTCGGAGGTAAGTGTACCTTGTGACCATAGCCAGCGCCACCAACAAGACCACCAATTAAGAAGAAGAAGATGCCGATTGGGATTGAAGAGCCAGGTGGTACGCATTTAGTTGTGATTAGCAATTTTAAGGCCACTGCGGTCCAAGTTGCCTCCTCTAATCATTGTAGCTGAAATCTTGTTTCTTTTCCTTCGTGGGCCTCTAAGCTCATTGAACCAGACTAACGCAGTGCGGAAGCTAGTAACACTCGAATTCGTTCACGACGAAATCAAGAAACTTGGAATCCACCTAGAACAATTGAGAGAATCTCAAGAATTTTATTAGTAATATGCATAATAATGACTTACAAACGTTTATTAGACTATTCATAGTCTGGAAAATAACAATCAAACTCTAATTGGACTCCTAATTAAAATAGAATTGGAAACACAATTAATTAAAACGTGTAGGAATTTAATTAACTCCGCAGGACTACAAAACGATGCCTTTTTGATCTCCTTTTAAATCTCAACTGGAGCCGGCCCTCAGGTTAATTTTAGGACATCAAAATCAGTCCTCGGAAACATATTATAATGAGGAAACACACTAGTGGATCAAAAGTCAAATGGTCAAAGTTGAAAAACTGAAACTTTAATTCAAAAACAACAACTTCAATTCTGATTCCGATTTGGCTTGTTCCGAACGCGTTCCAACTTCTTAAGGAATTCTTCCAAGGCCCATTCTACGTCACAGACTTTCTTTCATGGTTAAATATATATTCCTTTAAAAAAAATCAAGAATAAAAAAATCTCATTGCATAAAAAAAGCTTTTTTTATAAATAATGTGATTATATTAAATAATCATTTTTTCGCAGGTGGGGTCTTAAAAAAAACCCTTCTTAAAATTAAGGGCGCTTTATTTTTTTTCCATTGGCACGCGTTGTTGAGCGGCTTCTCTCTCAGTGGTTCTTCGGCTCTCCTTCTCTTTAGGGTTCACGATGAGTGTCTGCTATTTGGTTCTCTGCTCGCCTTCTCCCATCTAGAGTTAATTGGACGCGGTAACTGAGACCCAATTCTCATTTAGTTCGTTCCCTTTCTCTCTGTTTTCCATGATTTATTTCTTTCGGGCTACCTTGTTTTGTGTTGATGGTTTTGGGTGTGTATTGTTACAGCTTAATGGGTTTACCGTGGATTTTTCTTTTGATCGCTTTTCGTTTCTATTCTCATCTGTCTGATTATACCGACCATAGCTAGGGTTTGATAGATTTTTGGGTAAGTCATATGGAACTAAAGGAATGATTGTTGACTAGACTTAGACAATCTTACCTCTGATTCCTATATTTGTATATAATTTAATGGGTTTACCGTGGATTTTTCTTTTGATCGCTTTTCGTTTCTATTCTCATCTGTCTAATTATGCCAACCATAGTCAGGGTTTTATAGATTTTCGGGTAAGTCATATGGAACTAAAGGAATGATTGTTGACTAGACTTAGACAATCTTACCTCTGATTCCTATATGTGTATATAATACAAAGAATATTCCAACTAGAATATCAATAGGCTATAGAAGAGACTAGGGAACGATTGGCCTTAGCGATTCTTCACTCCTAGTTTCATAGCTTTCAAGAAGTCAGTGAATCTGAATGGCTCACTTGGTGCTCAAATAGTCCTTATGTCATGCTCTTTTAAGTTTATACATCGTAATTGATTGATTGTGTAACCATCAAGCGGCTATTCTAACTTCCCCTAAATGTTCTTAACTTACAAGGTTCAATTAGTATTTTTTTTTTTAATTCTATATGTCTGTTCAATCTTTCTTACTGAGTACCCTTATCATACTTTTTTATATAAAAAAATTTCCCCTAAATGTTCTTTAGCAGTTGGAATTTTTGATTGCTATGATCCATTTAATTTTTATAGTCTCTGTTTTATATAATTTTGGAATCTTCTTATTTTTTAAGTGCCTTTTTACTATTTGATTGATGCATGTACTTACAAGTGTAGATGGATGAAGCATGGATCAAGTTGAATGATAAATTTTGTGATGATTACGTAAAAGGCGTGACTACTTTTTTAGATTTTGCGATGCAAGTAGCTGATGGATCTAATAGAATTCGTTGCCCTTGTCGCTCTTGTGTCAATCGTTTATTCTTCCCTCTTGAAGTAGTGAGAAGACACTTATTCATGAAAGGGATGGATAAGAGATATACGATATAGGAGTTGCATGGTGAGGCTGATGATATTGGTCCCACAGAATTTGAGGCAGTTTTTAATAAAGGAGAGATGTCGATAGATGTAGGCAATGTGGATGAAGAAGAGTTTGATGAAGGGAGTAGACATTCATTTGAATTGTTTGAGTCAAATGATGAGATAGATGATGATTAGGATTGCTGCAAAAGAACTTGACACAGGTACAACATATATAATTAGGATTTCCTGATTGAAAGTATTGGATGTCCACAAGTTTTAATTTCATATACTTAAATGATAATTCCTTTGCTTCTTTTTTTCATCTATGTGATGGCCTTTTCACCACACAATATGCATTTATTGAGTGCGGTCTCTTTTACTAATACTTTTCTTTATTATTATTCTAGATTATTCTTCTCCCGGACATTCTCATTCAGATTAGAGGTAAATGTTTCTCAATATTGAGGATTTAATTATCGAATTCCTCCATTTTTTCTCGTTGTCGGTGATGTTTTTATGATATTATAGTTCAAAGAATGTGATAGCTTAATGGGATTCATGATGCGCCAATTTTTTTATGCCCTGCAGCCCTTGGCTTTTTATTCAATATATTATGTGGCTTATTTAAAAGAACCATGACTGTTGGATGTTGTTTGTATGGATTATTATCAGGTGGTCAGATTGTAGAATTCTTTTGTCCTTTTCCTTTCCTTGGGAGGGTGGGGAGATTGTATGTCTGCAGAGTAGTACCATCCTTTTCTTGAGTAACAATTCTTTGGTTGCTGAGCATCTTTGTTCCGAATTTTTTAGGGACTAGTGAACTGGCTCAAGAGGTGTCCCTTTGTTCTGTAATTTGTAAGTCTTCTCTGTAATTATTCCGGTCTGGTTGAACAAGATATAAGATTTGCTTCTGACTCACGACAATACTCTCTTTCTGAAACTGAAGATAAGTAAGGTGGAAGCTCTTTTGAAACAAAAGATGATTGAAAGTTCATTAGGCCTTAAGCATCAAGAAATTGGGTTTATACTTTGACGCATCGAGAAATTGTTATACTCCATATAGTCTATACTTAGAGAGATGGCATTTCCACAAGCTTTTCAGATCGTGTATACAATTTACATGGTCTTAACATGTCCCCAATTTATTATTTTGGGTGCATTTTTTAATCTTAGTGAAGACTGGTTCTTTCCTATGTGATTTGCCCTTTTGTGGATGTAAGTTCTAATGATTGAAGATCTTTCATTATGCAGGTACAAGAATTAGTGGAGTGCCTTAGCTATTTTGGACTATTTTGTGGAGGTGATAACTTTGGAGCAGATTTTTGAGATTAAGCATGTAATCAGATTGAAGTGTGGTAGAACATTTTAATTAAGTGATAGTGATAAACTTTTTCTTATTATGGAGTAAACTTTAAAATGTACTCGTATGTGAACGTTATTTGATGATTGTTTGAGGTTCACTATCTTTTGCAGTTTAAAAATATTATAATATATTATAGAAAATTTTAAAGAATTAAATTTTAAAAAAAAATTAAAATAAGTATTAGGAACAAAAAAATTTTGATTAACAAAATATTATTGACAAAAAATATTTAATTAGAAATACATATATGGCAATGACTTATATTTTGTTGTCAATACTTATACGGACAACGACTCAATTTTAGTTGTCAATGCATGTATAGGCAACGAGACAATTGTCATTGCCAATACTTATATAGGCAACGACTAATTACTCGTTGTTAATGCATATAAAGGCAACAAAATAATTATTGTTGCCAATACATATATTGGCAACAACTACCACTTCGTTGTTAATATATGTGGTGGACGACTCAAATTTTCGTTGTCAATGAGCAAAGAAAACGCGGCATAAACAACAAATGTGACAACGAAAAATTTTCAATGCCTTTGATTTATTGGCAACGAAAATTAGGATTATAGACAACGAATATTATTGTTGTCAACGAGGTTTTTTGTTGTAGTGTATATATGTGCAAGTGCACCTACAAACTATCAATTAGGTCTTTTCATGGGGTTAGTGATTTGGGCTAATGTTTAGATATTAGGCCCATGAGAAACAAATTCGTTAAGGTAATTCAATATAGGGAAATTTTATCTACACACCACAAAAACACTATCTTTACACTATTTTTTGAACATGATAAATTTATACCAAAAAGTTATAAATCTACACATAAAATTATATTGAAAAGATGAAATTACCCTTATTTTATAAAATATTAGAAATATTAGCAAAGCACCCACCAGATAATGAATAAATTATTAAAAATTAATTTTACAGTGAGTTTGCTTCCCCTTCGTTGGAGACTGGGCTAAAAGCGTTGCTCTCAAAGTCAGTAATGGTCCCAGGGCATCTTTAGTAGACACATCTTATTCAAGAACATATTTTCTAATAAAATAGGTTGTTATTGGTCGGTCCTAAAGGTAAGAGCAGGGTGCCCTACTAATTTCTTCTCACTCATAAATGGCAAAACATCTACGAGAAGATCGAAGTCACCCCATACAAAAAAGAATGGGACTATTTGCACCCTATAATTTATTAAGCGCACCTTAATTCTTCACGAAAATGCTCAGTCTTAACCCACCCCATTGTCCAATACTGTTCATCTTAGTCTTCCTCTCAATCTCCATCCTTACAGTCGCAACCACTTCATCTGCCAGCTCCAAACCATACGCGCACACCACCCTCCCCATCTACCTCCACCGACAACGTAACAACAATAACATCACACCAAGAATCCCTTCAGATCTCCCCCATTTTCATCCTCTTGCCACAACCAATAATCCCTTTAGAGTTCCTGGAGAGAACAAAAATAGGTTTAGTGGTGAAGGTATGATGTGCGGTTGTCATCTGAACCAGAGGAAGCTAAAGAGAATCAAATCTATTGAGAAATGAACAAAACCCATTTGAGGAAAACAGAGGAATTAGGGATCCCAACTATTATGGTTTCACTTCTTTGACTTCTGCTAGGCTACCATTAGAGTGAAGAAAATGGAAGAATGTTTTGGAAGGACATGGAGGGGAAAGAGAATGGATCCATGGAAGAATAAGGGGAAAGTGTGGTGCTAATTGATTTTTATGAAAAAAACATAAAAAAGGGTTGTCCTTGATAATGTTATATTTTTGCTTGGGGTTTATAAAGATTGGGGTGTAGTTAGTAAATTTTTGGGGTGCAAATAATATTAATCTACAAAAAGATATGTAAGCTGGAATGAATGATTGATATGCGGATACACAGAAAGATTCTGTTGCTGAATGACTATGGTAAGTTGATTGCGGCAGTGACGGATCGGAGGAGATCCTTAAAGGCGGTGTAGGAGAGGGAGGAGTTTGAGGGAGACAAGCTCAAAGACGATGGGTGCAGGTGCGGTGGTGCCATTAGGGAGACTGGAACTAGGAAGGTCAATTTTTTGGGATCTCTATTGAAGTTTCGATTGAGTTCTTCCATAGTTATCCAATTCGAAGAATGGATTTGATTGATAAATTTTAAACTTTAAGGACATAAACAAAAATTCTATAAAACTTTAAGGGCATAAAGTATGATTTTGCCTTAAATTTTTAGTTTAAGGGTTAATATGTCATTGTCTACAAGGATATTTATGTAAACTAAAAAAAAAAAAAAAAAAGAGGTGTAACGATAGTGTTTTTGTGGTGTATAGATACAATTTTCCTTCAATGTATCCATGGGAATTGGAACCCCAAAGTATAATTGATTGTTTGGGGTGTGGATTTTTCACAAGAAATTTCACCATAATAATTACATTATAAATTCCCTTAAGAAAATATTTTCAATGTTAATCCTTCAAATATCCATTGGTCTACTCTTAACAAATAATCGTGGAAAAAAATATGAAAAATCTAATTTAGATAATTATGTGCAAAATAATGATCAATAAGACGAAAAATTAGGATTTGATAAAGAAGAGAAACAAATTAAACTACGGTATCAAAAAAGAAAGATTATTAGGGGGACATTTTTAGAAGACACAAAAGGCAAAAGCCTTTTTTCGAAAAAAAAATAAAAAATATTTACTACATATCTATTTATCTATGGAAACCTCTATCCATCACATTTATGATATTGAGAATCTTTATTACATCTCTATTTTATCATATATGCATTATATCTTTAGAAATTAAGATAAAAAATAAATGCATGCAAACACGGATTGGGGGTAAGTCCAGTAGTAGTCTAGTAATATATGAATGCATTTTATCTCATGTATATGGAAACAAAGACAAAGATAAAAATCTTAGAATTAATCTAATTTCTATGTGTTTAGAGATATAGATAGAAGATACGATGATCCAACCTAATCTCAGCCATCCAAAAGGGGAAAAAATAATGGCTGTCAGGGTATGTTGCTAGTGTTTATCTCAATAACGTACAGTACATCATAGATTCATAGTTTAGGCAATAAAAATATGTGTTTGTAAGTGTGTGTTTGCATCAATCAGCTCAACCTCCATTGCTCTCAAGGCAGTTTTACACTATGTCTCTATGAGCAGACATATATCTAAGGCTGCAGTCACTACAAGAAATTTGGGTTCCTGTGACAAATAAAATTGTCACTGAACATGGAAAACTCGTCACAAAAAGGTTTCAGTGACGAGCCTAGTGACGACGTACCTCCGTTGCATATACCTCCGTCGTTGAAAGACAAGTGACGACATAAAATAATGCGTCACAGAAATTTTTTCAATTGTGACAACAAGAACTTGTCATTGAATCGCTACTTTTAGTGACAACCTACGTCGTCATTAAAAGTTTTATGTGTGACGTGTTTATTTGTCACAAATAATTTATAATTGTAATTAAAACAAAAATATATTTATTAGCTAGGTAGGAATTTTTTTTTCTGTTACGGTATATGTCATCACATAATAGGTTCAGTGATGACTAATTGGTTGTCACTGTTTATATATTTGTTCCGTGACTAGCTAAGGTCATCACTATAATTGAAAATAGATTCGATAGACAATTATATTTGTGACAAAAGTTATGTAACAAAAGATTTTGTGCACTATTCCTTGAATAGTTTTAGTGACAAGTAATTTGGTCACTATTCATTTGTATATAATCATTCTAATCAATATTTCCTAAAATTTCTCAGTAGTATATAAATTAATAATGATCAATCAATGGTAAATAAACATAAAATATATTTAATATCCAAATGTATATCCATAAAACATAAACAATAGTAACTACAGTCATAGTTAACCTAATACCTAGTTAGAAAATAAGTATTACTGTTAAGAAGCTAAAACATATATAGAACAAAAAGCAACTTTCACGAGTATTGTTAAGCAGCTAGAACATATAGAACAAAAAGCAACTTCTCATAAGCTCCAAATGTATAGCTGAATCTGGTTTGATTGGAACTCATTAGCTATCTCAATCTTTAACTTGCATAAATTAATACAAGACAACTATTAGAGGAGTGAACTCATCCCAAATGCGCATTACCAGAAATCAAAGAGCACTCAAAATACAACTTTAATTAAGGTCTCAGGTCCCTAGCTTGATTATGCCATGATGCACAGTACCAAAAACCAAAGAGCACCCAAAATACAACATTAATTAAGGTCCCAGGTCCCTAGCTTGATCATGTCATAATACATTTTTCTGTGCGTAGCCAAACAAAACATTCATGACTATGGTAGCACATGTGATCAATACTAAAGAGCATCAGATTGGAGCAAGACGCACAACTGAAATAGACCGCAAATAGAGATGCAAATGCTTGAAGTAATGAAAACACAATTGAACACAATTACCTTCCAGAAAAGTATCCACAAACATGATCCTCAACATATCAACACTCAAATTTAGAAAACATGATCCTCAACAAAACTCAATGAAGATATATTTTTATGGCAAGATTCCCCACCATTTTCTTCCAACATTAACCTATTTGCTGCATTTCTTTGACTAATTTTCTGCAAACAATGGTACATATGCGAGGCATATATGTGTATTAAACCTGCAAGCATATCTAGCATAAGTAACACCACACAAATGAATAGACAAAAGCTATAAAAAAAAAGTAGATATTACCTGAAACTTCTCTGAGTGGAAGTACTCAATCAAAAGCTTCCAATCTTCACTCTTTACATCACTAGGAACATTTTTCAACCTTTCTTCATATGTCTAAAACCTTTTATAAGTCTCATGTAATCTTTGCTTCCAAATTCTATACAAGCGTCGTATGGTGTCTATAACAAATGCTTGAAATTTGTATTGCTTGCCTTCAGCCACTATAAACTTCTCCTAATAAAAAACAAAAAGAAACAGAAAAAAATCATTGAGAGATGTGTATCTCTATAACATTAAAGAAAAAAACATAAGATTTCAAAAAATCATGAATCATTTACCTTTGCAATTACTTTCTAAAAGAATACATTCCGCTGTAATAGGATTTAAATTTGGTTAGTTCGGGTGTTAGTTTGGGTCAAGTGTTGTTAAAGTGTCATCAAAGGCATAACCCATCTTCTATCAGTAACAAAAATATTCTGTGACAAACACACACAAAAAAATTAAATTTTTACAATTCACTCCCACCAACCAGCATTAGGACGTAGGAGAGGCATAAATACTCAGGGAAGGGTGCGGTGATAGAGAGGCAATGCACCCAAAGCCTCACGTTCTGCTCTTTCACTTTTCACCTGCAGAAGTACCATTGTACAAGATTTCAGACCATGAGCATCCACTTTCATTTTTCTTTTCAAAAAGGAAAAATTAAATCAAAAGTCAGCTATCCTAAATAAAACTCACTCATCCCAATATTACTCAGTCGTTTATTTTTAATTACAATTGCCTTCATACATAACATTGAAAAAGAAGCTGTCAATAAACCTCACAGGCCCACATAATGCATGCATGCATAGCCAAGCTTCTTCTGGTGAGACTCCTAAGTCCTAGTTGTTCATGGATATTCACAAAACTTGGGAAGAGCACGTTCTCAATACATTAGAAGATTTGGCTAGAGTATTTTGGCTATACAATTCACAGTTCTTGTCCATGAATTTATTTATAACTCAACATGGGTGAATTAACGCCTCTAGTTTTAACAGCCCTGGATCAGTGTAGGCATACAAACATATTAGGATGTGTCGCAACCGGGGTCACGACGCGGACCGGCGTGGGAGGATGAAAAATGTTTAAAGTCGCCACCAATTGATTTAAGGTGCAATTGGACACCGTAAAGACCTGCGAACCAGAGAAAAGGGTACGGGGATCGATTGAGTGTGGGGAAGGTGTTAGGCAACCCACAACTCCCGTTTGAAAACGGTTACCCTAATTAATTTCATGGCTATCTTATGGATACTTGCTCTTTGCAAGATATAATTGTTAAAGTTTGAATTATTACTTTCAACACACTTACCAACTTATGATAGTGTTTGAAAAAAAGCTTGGAATATTACTATCAATTTATTATGGTTTTTATTTGGAAATAGGTTTGAAATAACACTATCAACTTATGATAGTTTTGGGAAAAGATTTGTAAGAATACTATCAACTTATGATAGCATTAAAAGAAATTGTAATATTACTAAAACTTATGATAGTTTTTATTTGGGGACACACTACCAACTTTTGGTAGATTTAATTTAAAACACCAACTTATGGTGTTAATGATAAAATGTCCTACCAACTTTTGGTAGGTTTAATTTTAGATACCAACTTATGGTTTATTTAATAAAATGCCCTACCAACTTTTAGTAGGTTTAATTTTAAATACCAACTTATGGCATAAATGATAAAATGACCTACCAACTTTTGGTAGGTTTAATTTTAAATACCAACTTATGGTATAAATGATTATTTGGAAAAGTGTCATCTATCAATTTAACCTATTATTGCCAACTTATGGCAAATTCATAAATGAAATCAAATAAGGTTCATAATTCAAATAAAGGAAATCAACTTATGGTTTCTTTAATTGAAATGACCTATATTCAACTTTAAGCCTATATATTCATAATCCACACTTGTACAAATAATCCAAATAATAAATGTCGAAATTATACAAATCGACATGAATAAAATAAATTACACAATATGGGGGGCCAAATATACACAAATTGCAATAAACCAAACAAAATCTTGAAATTGCTCAAGCCTCCATCAACTCGTCCAAATAATATCCAAGCCCGAGTCTCGTCCAACAAAACAAACATAAAGAGAGGGAAAAATAGAATACTCAAATGTAAATCAAGATTTAAATCGAGTCAAGACCACATTATGAGATTCACACGTATCCAAACCGAGAAAATCAAATCCAAATATGGTCTCTCCCGCTTTTTCCAACAAGAAAAAGAAGAAAAAAAAATGCAAAGAGAGAGGGCTCAACATATTAGTATCGAAAACACTCCCAAGCATCACATATGTCCAAGGTGAATGCAAGAAACACCATGTCTATTCTTAGTCAACATCCGAGGATGCTAAAAATGAATCAAACATTGAAATCAAGTGTAAATAGAGCAATACTTGAGTGAAAGATATGAGGGGTATGAAGCTTCTACCAAAAAAATCCAAAGAATCGGTTTTCCCCCTCTCTCCTTCTCTTCTTCTCTTCTTCCTCTCCCCTCTCTTCCTCTCTTCCTCTCTTCTTTTTTTGTTTTCTTCACCAAAAGCCAAAGTCTCCTTCTTTCTTCCTCTCTCTCACACCTCCTCTCTTCCTCTCTTCTTTTTTTTGTTTTGTTTCCTCTCCCCAAAACCAAAGTCTCTTCTCCCCTCTTCTTATTCTTTTTCTTTCCCCAATTTCTGCCACATTTCTCTCTTTGTCTCCTTCTTTTCATTCTTTTTCTTTCCCCAATTTGTGCCACATTTCTCTCTTTGTCTCCTTCTTTTCATTCTTTTTCTTTCCCCAATTTGTGCCACATTTCTCTCTTTGTCTCCTTCTTTTTATTCTTTTTCTTTCCCCAATTTGTGCCACATTTCTCTCTTTGTCTCCTACTTTTTATTCTTGGCTTTTTCTTTCTTATTTTTTACTTTTCCATTCTTTTAGCAAAAATCATAAAAAGATGTGACATTTTTTAAAACAATTCTCTTATTTTTAGATATTTTCTAAGATTTGATCTTATTGGGTCAAGATTTGGGTATTTAAGGATCCAAGAAAGGGATTATGAATATCTATGGGCTTATAGGTCAAAGAAATGAGATTTTGCATTTTTTTGTGTTCTTTTTTCTATTTTTTCTTTTTCGGATCGGACGAAATCCGGTTACTACAGCTGCCCCCCTTTGTATGTCCTTTATGAAATAAAAGGCAAACAAAGGCGTAGTCAACCGAGTTTCGTACGAGAATTGAAATGCACGGGATCATTGTGGTCATTCCCGGCTTGGCCAAATGTTTGTTCAAGAAAATAAAGGGGCACGGGATCACAAGGCCATTCCCGGCTTGGCCAACTGTTTGTGCAAGAAAATAAAGGGCACGGGATCACAAGGCCATTCCCGGCTTGGCCAACTGTTTGTGCAAGAAAATAAAGGGGCACGGGATCACAAGGCCATTCCCGGCTTGGCCAACTGTTTGTGCAAGAAAATAAGGGGCACGGGATCACAAGGCCATTCCCTGCTTGGCCAACTGTTTGTGCAAGAAAATAAGGGGCACGGGATCACAAGGCCATTCCCGGCTTGGCCAACTGTTTGTGCAAGAAAATAAAGGGGCACGGGATCGCAAGGCCATTCCCGGCTTGGCCAATTGTTTGTGCAAGAAAATAAAGGGCACGGGATCACAAGGCCATTCCCGGCTTGGCCAACAATAAATGAAGTGCATGGGATCACTATGGCCATTCCCAGCTTGGCCAACAAAAAGAAAGTGCATGGGATCACTACAGTCATTCCCAGCTTGGCTGACAAAAAGAAAGTGCATGGGATCACTACAGCCATTCCCAGCTTGGCTGACAAGAAAAGAAAATGCACGGGATCACTATGGCCATTCCCGGCTTGGCCAAATGTTTATGCAGGAAAATAAAGTGCATGGGATCACTATGGCCATTCCCAGCTTGGCCGACAAAAAGAAAGTGCATGGGATCACTACAGCCATTCCCAGCTTGGCTGACAAGAAAAGAAAATGCACGGGATCACTATGGCCATTCCCGGCTTGGCCAAATGTTTGTGCAAGAAAATAAAGGGGCACGGGATCACAAGGCCATTCCCGGCTTGGCCAACTGTTTTTTTTTTAATCTTTGACTTTTTTTTTTTGGTGAAAAGGTGCTCGGGATCACTGTAGCCATTCCCGGCTTGGCTGAAAATTTTTGATTTTTTTTTTATTGTGAAAAAGGTGCTCGGGATCATTGTAGCCATTCCCGACTTGGCTGGAAAAGATTTTTTTGATTTGATTTGATTTTTTTTTTGATGATTTTTTTTTGTTTTTTTGAGAAAAATGTGCTCGGGATCATTGTAGCCATTCCCGACTTGGCTGGAAAAGATTTTTTTGATTTTTTGATTTTTTTTTATTGAGAAAAAGGTGCTCGGGATCACTGTAGCCATTCCCGGCTTGGCTGAAAATTTTTTTGATTTGATTTGATTTTTTTTTTTGATTTTTTGAGAAAAAGGTGCTCGGGATCATTGTAGCCATTCCCGACTTGGCTGGAAAAGATTTTTTTGATTTTTTGATTTTTTTTTTATTGAGAAAAAAGGTGCTCGGGATCACTGTAGCCATTCCCGGCTTGGCTGAAAATTTTTTATTTATGCAGTGATGATGCATGCACTGACCTATTTTGCTCAATTATGAATGTCTCATGAATGAATGGATGCATGTTTTCTCATGGTTTTGCCATCCTCCAACAAGCGCACAATTACGAATTGCTAAACCAAATTTGTTTCTCTGTCAGGGTTGACTTTCTGACTCACTGAGCTTTCAATGTATCTTCTCTAATCTGATTAGTGAAGGCCTTTTTCCGTTCTGGACCCCAGCTCTTGAGCTATCTCTTTTCCTTTTCCAATGTGCATTCCCATAATCAATTCATTTTCCCTGAAATTTGCATGTTCGTACGCATCTGAATTCAAAGCTACCCATTTATATGAATTTCCTTATTCAAATCTTTTTTTTTTTTTTTTTTTTGCACGGCTTAGGAATGTGAGCTTCTCTTTCCTGCTAACACCTGCTTCAGCTTCAGGCTTTTCACTCAGATCCTTTCCAGCTTAGGATGCCAAAATCCATCAACTTCCTATCAAAAGTATTGTCCTGATGCACTCATTATATTTCCTGTCAAAACTTTGTCAGTGATAAATTCAAAAGTACAGCCATGCTTGTCAATTATTGAAAGCAAATGATAATAATTTGTTTTTGGAGTATGAGATGAGAATTGAATTGGGATATGGAAAAAGATGCCACAAGTGACAAAACCGAAGAAATGAATTTCCTCACAATTTGTTTTTTGGAGTATGAAATGAGAATTGAATTGAGATATGTAAAAGGAGACTACAAGCAACAAAATTGAAGAAATGAATTTCCTCACAATTTTTATTGAAAAGGATAGGTGGTAATAAAATATTTTAGAATGAAATATGTACAAGAAAGTAGAGAAATCAAAGGCAGAAAGGACAAACCGAGCTTCTTCAAGATGAAATATGTGATAATTCAAAGATTGTACCAAAATTGCCCCAATTTTGGTGTGCACCCAATTAACAATAATCAAATCTGACTTGTATGAGGCTATCTTTGAACCTTCCATTTCTACCAACAAACTTCTTCTTCTATGTAACAGACTAACACCTTAGCAAGGTAAAATATCTGATGGTATTGGGTACATGTCCAATTAACTGATCTCCAACCCTTCAATTACGAAATTAATTTTGCACTCCCACCTATGTCAATGTGAGACAAGTTAACAGCCAACTCAGGCACCACTCATCAATTCAACAAACTCGTAATCCAACCATCCTTCTTCAAACAATCTGAAATTTGAACTTGCAGCCCAAATTGAAACGCCTCTGAGGTTTTTTTCACTTTAGCAATTTTTTTTTTTGTCCCTATTTTTGCCTAAAGCGCCCTTGCGGGTTTTCACTCTAGCGGGGTTTTTTTTTTTTTTTTGTATATTCCTAATTTTGCCTAGAGTACCCTTTCGGGTTTTCACTCTAGCGGGTTTTTTTTTTCTTTTTTGCTACCAATAAAACTTAACAACTTCCTTGAAATTGTCCCAAATGTGCATTTTGAGGGGTTCAACTTCAACTAGTGTCTTCTCAACCTTTTGAACAAACTTTTCCAAGTTAATCATGTGATCTTCATCCTCACTTGGCTTGGCAATTATGTTATCCCCATGCACTTCAATCTCTTTATGCATCATATCATGAAACAGAATGACCTTGGTTTGCTGATAAGTATCTCCCGCATTTTTAGACCAAATGGCATGACTTCATAGCAAAAGGTACCACATAAAGTAATGACAGTAATTTCCTCTTTATCTTCAAGTGCCATCGTGATCTGATTACAATCATCCTTTTTCAGTACTGGTGCAATATTTCTATATCATTCGGGGTATTTTACTACAGCAAGACATCCGACATCAAATTGCTTCTTTATTTCATCTCTAATCTTCCAAGTTTGCACCAATTCAAACTTCCAACCCCAAATTAACAACCTCATCCATTTGAATTATCTTTTCTTTTTGATTAGACTTGTTTTTTTCTCATTTCTGACTATATCTCATATTCATCCTTGGTGTCAGAGTCAGATTCAATCATTGTTAATGGGTGCCCCCAAAATCTGGTTCATTCGATTCATCTTTTTCATTATCCTCAATTTCAATCCTGTTAAAATGGAATGTGTGAGATTTTGAATTTTGGAAGTGATGGACAAATAAAGGCAAATAAAAGTGGGATGATGAATGTAACAAAGGCATCAAAAACACGGGAATTGGGCAAATAAATGTAGGAATGATGAGTGTAACAGAGCATCAAAAACATGAGAACTGGAAGCATTGAACATGCAAAAGCTGTACTAGAGAAATTTATCAAAGTAAAGTAAAGACATGCTCATTATTAAAACCCAATCAATGGCCGTGAGCCGGACCACAGATGGTAGTGCAGATGGATTTTACTCTTGAAGGCTGCTGACAGAATCTGGCAATTCCAAATTGGTCCAGTTACTGAGTTTAAAACATAACTCCCCAAAATTTCTAGTGTTTGGACTTCCGTACCATATCCATGACTGCGGCCAACATGTGCTCCAGCCTTTGCTGTCCCTCTTCTAGTGTTTGTAGCCCCATCTCTAGCCGGGCTATCGCTGCACGCATGCGATCTGATTGTGGAGATGCTGCAATTGCTGATGAGGAATCACCAGGTGGTGATGCTGAGTGACCTTCTTAGGTCTGCTTCTTTCCAGCAGAAGTTGTTTTCAAATGGCTGATGCTCTGACGCCATGTCCTTCTTTCCATCATGGTGACCTGATATCCCAAAGATGCTTGAGGACGAGGAGGTCGAATGCTTTTGAACAAAAGCAACCTTGTGATAAGCCGTGGGAAAAATAACTTCCCCGCCTTTGTTGGCTTCTTCTCGACAAAATCCTTGGCTTTGAAGATTGTGGCCAGATAGATCTTCCCAATATCAAACCACTGCCCTTTATACATAGTAATAATCATACTGTTGGACAGGAATTTTATTCTAGGGTATAAAGAACATTGTCTATTCCATCTGCAACAGATCCAAGTTGTACTGTGATCTCAGTGATTGCTTCGTGCAATTTATCTGGGTCATGAGTACTTGCTTGTCTGCCCCATGACATATATCGAACACCTTGTATGGCATGCTTTGAAACCATAAGTTGCCTTTTGTAGTCTTGAACTTTGTCGGTTGCTTTTTTAAGTCTCATTTTGGTTTCCCTCAAAGCTTCTTGTAGAGATTCGATGGTTTTCTGGGGATCGTCCTCGTATACGTCTTCCCTTATAGGGGAGAGGTTGAATCTGGGATCATTTTCACCTTCCTCTTCTTTAGAAGTAGAACCTTCATCAGTTCTAGACCTTTTTGCAAGTGGAGAGTTAGGAGTATCCATCCTTGAAGATTTCTTGAGGAAGATGAACAAAGTGTTGGACCAAGACTTAGCGTCTAGGTCAACATTGTGTTTTTGATGATTGTGTATGATTGTGAAGATGGAGACGGAGATGAAGATGGCTCAGAGAGAAAACACGCTTTTGCCAGAAATGATTGAGATGGAGATGAAGACGAAGATGGCTCTGCATATGCGAAGACATTCGCGGTGCCTGTCACATCAGTATTTACTTTACTGTCACCTTCCACTGTTATTTTCCTACTTGAGGACGAATTTTTTTCTTCCTGCTTCTCTTTTCAACCAGATAATAATAAAAAAACAAAACTATCACACTCAACTGTTCATTTCCCCTCTTGAGGACGACTCTTTTCTCTTTTTTTTTCAACTAGATAAAAATAAAATAGAATAATAATAAAAAAAACTTTCACACTCCCCGAGAAATTACGAATATTTGCACAGTGAGGCAGGGTGCATAACAGACGATCAGGATTTAATCCAAGCAGGACCTTTTAAGCTGTCTGATAAGAGATTCCAACGGTGGTGGAGAACATGGCTCTGATGGTGATGGTGGTAATAAACATAGATCACAAGTCTCCGGAAACTTTCTCTTGTTGTTGATGCATCTCTCTTGGTTTCCGTCTCTGGTCATGTAACCTTTCAAGCGCTTCACATCGGACAACTTCACTGACTTTACAATAAAATCCTCTACTCCTTCTTCCAAGCATCTGTCGATTTGAGTCACTACGTTCTCAGATGACCTGATTACCACCGGAATCTCTCTCAAGGCAGACGATTCCTTGATTTTCTTTAGCAACTCATCTCCTGTCATTCCAGGCATACAGTAATTGGTGATAATTAGATCCACTTTCAAACTATCAAACCCAACAGGACAATTATTCTCCTCGCCTAATCCCAGAAACTGAAGTATTCTTATTCCACTGTCCACTGCAGTTACTTTACAGGAAGTAATCTTGAGCAACCTTTCAATGACTGGTCTATTAACAAGGTTGTCATCGACAGCCAAAACGTAAACCTCCTCAGAATCAGACATAGAATGATCCATTCCCACTTGATCAACAAGAAAATTAAGAGTCAATTTCCTCACAAACTGCCCCATTATATTTTTTGTTGTTCATTTTCATTGTTTTAGCAATTCACAACTGTAATCTTGTACTATAAGGATGGCAAAGACATGAGTGAATTGGTGTTTTTTCTTCTTTTTTTTTTCTTTTTTTTTTCTTTTTTTTTTTTCATGCATGACTATGAACTTATTTAGTTTGACAAAATGCAATGACTGTGCCTACGTGAATGCATGAGAGAAGAAACCGATAATGGAAATTACAATTAAAAATGTGTAAAACAAAAAATCAACGACAAATGAATAAATCACACAAAAATAGAATATGCCATTACACGGGGTAACCTAAACTTCTGGAGGTTTCGAACATGGATCTAGGGCTTTATAAACTGCTTGGGTAAGTTTATCTAACTATTCCGCGAGGTCCCAGATCATGTTGCTTTTAAAATCCCAACTATTGGGACAAAAGCTCCTCCCTTAACTTTTAAGGGAAGTCGATCCGGTGAGGATATCTTCCACTACCCATGCGGAGACGGAATCTCACGAGAATAGTGGTCAACCCTCTCTAATACTAAAGGTAGATCCCAGCTGGTAGGCTACAGTGAGTGTAAATGTATGAGATGACAAATACTTTACCACAACAAAATAAATCAACATCTCTGACATATAAAGGAAACAAACAATTAATCATACAAAAAGAAGCAACCGTAGCCAATCAATTTAATCATATGGGCTTGACCCTCTTAGGTTTAAAAAACCTGATCTCCCCAGCAGAGTCGCCAGTTGTCGCAACCGGGGTCACGACGCGGACCGGCGTGGGAGGATGAAAAATGTTTAAAGTCGCCACCAATTGATTTAAGGTGCAATTGGACACCGTAAAGACCTGCGAACCAGAGAAAAGGGTACGGGGATCGATTGAGTGTGGGGAAGGTGTTAGGCAACCCACAACTCCCGTTTGAAAACGGTTACCCTAATTAATTTCATGGCTATCTTATGGATACTTGCTCTTTGCAAGATATAATTGTTAAAGTTTGAATTATTACTTTCAACACACTTATCAACTTATAATAGTGTTTGAAAAAAAGCTTGGAATATTACTATCAATTTATGATGGTTTTTATTTGGAAATAGGTTTGAAATAACACTATCAACTTATGATAGTTTTGGGAAAAGATTTGTAAGAATACTATCAACTTATGATAGCATTAAAAGAAATTGTAATATTACTAAAACTTATGATAGTTTTTATTTGGGGAAACACTACCAACTTTTGGTAGATTTAATTTAAAACACCAACTTATGGTGTTAATGATAAAATGTCCTACCAACTTTTGGTAGGTTTAATTTTAGATACCAACTTATGGTTTATTTAATAAAATGCCCTACCAACTTTTAGTAGGTTTAATTTTAAATACCAACTTATGGCATAAATGATAAAATGACCTACCAACTTTTGGTAGGTTTAATTTTAAATACCAACTTATGGCATAAATGATAAAATGACCTACCAACTTTTGGTAGGTTTAATTTTAAATATCAACTTATGGTATAAATGATTATTTGGAAAAGTGTCATCTATCAATTTAACCTATTATTGCCAACTTATGGCAAATTCATAAATGAAATCAAATAAGGTTCATAATTCAAATAAAGGAAATCAACTTATGGTTTCTTTAATTGAAATGACATATATTCAACTTTAAGCCTATATATTCATAATCCACACTTGTACAAATAATCCAAATAATAAATGTCGAAATTATACAAATCGACATGAATAAAATAAATTACATAAATATACACAAATTGCAATAAACCAAACAAAATCTTGAAATTGCTCAAGCCTCCATCAACTCGTCCAAATAATATCCAAGCCCGAGTCTCGTCCAACAAAACAAACATAAAGAGAGGGAAAAATAGAATACTCAAATGTAAATCAAGATTTAAATCGAGTCAAGACCACATTATGAGATTCACACGTATCCAAACCGAGAAAATCAAATCCAAATATGGTCTCTCCCGCTTTTTCCAACAAGAAAAAGAAGAAAAAAAAATGCAAAGAGAGAGGGCTCAACATATTAGTATCGAAAACACTCCCAAGCATCACATATGTCCAAGGTGAATGCAAGAAACACCATGTCTATTCTTAGTCAACATCCGAGGATGCTAAAAATGAATCAAACATTGAAATCAAGTGTAAATAGAGCAATACTTGAGTGAAAGATATGAGGGGTATGAAGCTTCTACCAAAAAAATCCAAAGAATCGGTTTTCCCCCTCTCTCCTTCTCTTCTTCTCTTCTTCCTCTCCCCTCTCTTCCTCTCTTCCTCTCTTCTTTTTTTGTTTTTCTTCACCAAAAGCCAAAGTCTCCTTCTTTCTTCCTCTCTCTCACGCCTCCTCTCTTCCTCTCTTCTTTTTTTTGTTTTGTTTCCTCTCCCCAAAACCAAAGTCTCTTCTCCCCTCTTCTTATTCTTTTTCTTTCCCCAATTTGTGCCACATTTCTCTCTTTGTCTCTTTCTTTTTATTCTTTTTCTTTCCCCAATTTGTGCCACATTTCTCTCTTTGTCTCCTTCTTTTTATTCTTTTTCTTTCCCCAATTTGTGCCACATTTCTCTCTTTGTCTCCTTCTTTTATTCTTTTTCTTTCCCCAATTTGTGCCACATTTCTCTCTTTGTCTCCTTCTTTTTATTCTTTTTCTTTCCCCAATTTGTGCCACATTTCTCTCTTTGTCTCCTTCTTTTTATTCTTGGCTTTTTCTTTCTTATTTTTTACTTTTCCATTCTTCTAGCAAAAATCATAAAAAGATGTGACATTTTTTAAAACAATTCTCTTATTTTTAGATATTTTCTAAGATTTGATCTTATTGGGTCAAGATTTGAGTATTTAAGGATCCAAGAAAGGGATTATGAATATCTATGGGCTTATAGGTCAAAGAAATGAGATTTTGCATTTTTTTGTGTTCTTTTTTCTATTTTTTCTTTTTCGGATCGGACGAAATCCGGTTACTACAGGATGCAACTGAAGTGTAAGGGTGTAAACCATCTTCTGACTCAACATCCATCGTCGTCGTATACCAAGTAGCCTAGATTGCTCAAATGGTCCATGCCAGCAAATAAACTAAACATCAAAGTGAATGAACAACCACGATGTCACAACATAATGTTCAGTGTTCACTACCAAGAGTAACTATTTGCCAAGAACATAAAAATCACCATAACTTCTTCATTCCTTCACCATTCTAACATTCTCCAGAAAGTTTAAATAAATTTTAACAATACGACGTTTGAAATAAAACTCTGCCAGAAAGTTCAAAATAAATTTTAACAATATGAAAATATAATTTTAACACTTGACCCAAACTAACACCCAAACTAGCAAAGAACACCACGCAACCACTAATTATGCTACAGCAAAAAACACCAGCAATCACGCAGCAAACTGGCACTATCCAACAAAATTGAAGTCCAAAAACTATACATGAGAGAAACAGAGCCAGAACCAAACAAGACAACCAAGGTCATGACAAAAGCTTAGAGGCACTAAAACACTAACAGCAACACACCACTTTTATACCGAAGAACCCAACTCACCACAAACTCAACACCGGCCACCACACTCCCCAACACACCACTGACTCACCACACTCCCCACATGGCTATTGAAACACCAAAAACACACCCACCAAAATAACAAACCTGCAACACCCAGCAAAGAAAAGAATACCAGAAGAAAAACTAGCAACCTAATCAGTATGCATTAAACAACCTAATTGGTATGCATTTAACAACCTAATCGGTCAATTAAGTTGAAAACAAAGAACAAAACATGGAGCACCAAGAGAGAGAGGACATGGAAGGAGAAACAAAACGTACAGTGCTAACATACCCAAACTTCAATGGCAATCTAGGAGAACGGTTTCCACTATTTAGGCTTGAGTGAGTTTGACTGAAGAGAAGTGCGATTTCGTTATGGGCGATTTCGTTTCTTCAATGGCAGCCGATGATACCGTCCTTCAATGGAAAGAGCCCAAGGCAAGACTTCGACGTTGGCTCCCTCACTATCTGACGAAGGAAACGTTTTGGGTGTTTTTGGGGAGCTGGTCTCTCAATTAGGTTAAACTCTTTTTTTTATTATTGTTTTAATATCATTTTCTAAGTAATTAAATTTTTTTTACAAGATATTTCATTTTAACCTTGTCACTAATATTTTAATGTGACGACAAAATTTTCATGGTAACTAAAGGGGAATAAATTGGCGCTTGTATTTCACGCTATAAATTTTGCAGAATTTTTGCTAAGACCTTTAGTTACAATATTTTAAATTAGTCACAAAAAATAAACCATTAGTGACAAGTTTTCTTGTTGTCATATAGAATTTGTCTTTAACTTTTGTCAAAAATTTATTTTTTATTTCAGTTACAACATTTAGTGACGATTAAGAAAAACGGGGTCACTGAATGGTTTTATCTAGTGACGACACAATATTATCGTCACTTAATAAAATTATGAGTGACAACAAAAATTTTTGGTCACAAAAACATCCCTTTTAGTGACAATTTTTTTGCTTGTCACACATAGCTTGTCACGGAAACCCGAATTTCTTGTAGTGAGTAAATAAAACAAATGAAAATCGTGGATTCATGGAGACTTTTAAAGCATTGAACACCCCACATCTCTCGATCATCAATCATATAGTGATGTATCTTTGTTTATGAAATGTGTTTTGTATGAGCATCTGAAGTAGCCGATCTCTGTTGTTGAAGTGCTTGGAAATCATTCAAGTATTTCAAAGCTTAGCATAATCTCGTCCCAAACTTGATTAAGCATGTTTGGGAGGATTTATTTGAGCTCAAATGGTCCCACCATATCTTATCGTGGGGGATTTATTTGAGCGCAATTGGCTCTACAATGCATATCTTATCTTTCAAACAATACAATTGTAATTAATATTTAGTATTTTTTTTGTCACAAATTCTTTAGGAAATAAATAACTTGTTTATGTCCTTTAGTTTGTACGTCTCTTTAAATTGAATGAATTGAATATATATTATACGGGCTCTTGTCTTGTTTCAACCTATGTAATGATATAGGCCACCTGGAGGATGAGCAAAAGGATAATCCGAATAATAATCTTGGCTCATATCGATTGGCAAGAGACAGAGTTAGGTGGACTACGACGGCACCGACTAGATATGGATATGCGGATCTAGTATCTTTTGTGTTGCTTATAGTAGAAGGGATGGAGGATTCTGAATCAAAGGGGTATCTAGAGGCAATGAGGTCAAAAGATGGTAAGCTTTGGAAACAAGCTATGGAAGAGGAGATGGATTCGCTTGATAGAAATCACACTTGGACACTTGTTGACAATCCTGAAAATCAAAAGATTGTTGGTTGCAAGTGGATATTCAAGCTGAAAGAATGCGTTGTAAGGTCAAATAATCTCAGGTACAAAGCACGGCTTGTTGCTAAGGGTTTGATGCAGCGAGAGGGAATTGATTATAATGAGGTTTACTCACCGGTAGTGAAACACATCCATTCTGGTGTTGCTTGCTCTAGTCACTCTGTATGACACAAAACTCGAACAAATGGATGTGAAAACAGCTTTCCTTCATGGAAACATTGAGGAGAGGATTCTAATGGCTCAGCCAGAGGGGTACGTGAAGAAATGACATGAGGGAAAAGTTTGTTTGCTGAGAAAGTCATTGTATGGGCTAAAGCAGTCGCCTAGACAATGGTACCTCAGGTTTGACGAGTTTACACTGAAAAACAAGTTTGTAAGGTGCAACTATGATAGTTGTGTTTATATCAAGTGGATAACCGAGAGCTTGGGAGTTTTCCTATTGTTTTATGTTGATGATATGCTAATAGCATTGAAGAGCATGAGGGAAATTCATAAGCTTGTTATAGAGAATTTGATATGAAGGATTTGGGGGCATCCAAGAAGATTTTGGCGATGGAAATTGTCAAAGACAGAAAGCGAGGTAAGTTGTTTGTGTCTCAATACAATTATCTTCGGAGAATTGTTGATAAATTTTGTATGTCAGAATCGAAAGTGGTTGAAACATCACTTGCAAGTCATTTCAAATTGTCAAAAGAGCAGTCTCTTAAAACTGAATTTGAAAAGGAGAAAATGTTGAATATATCGTATGCTAGTGTAGTGGGGAGTTTCATCTATTCTATGGTTTATACAAGGCCAGATTTCGCCTATGCGGCTAGTCTTATGAGTAGATTTATGTCAAATCTAGGGGAAGAGCATTGGGAAGCTGTGAAGTGGATATTCAGGTATTTGAAGGGCACTTCTAACTATGGCTTGGCCTATAAGCGGATTACGGATGATGGTAGTAAACTAGTTGGGTATGTTTATTATGATCACGCAAGGGATTTGGACAAGAATAGGTCTTTAACCGAATACATCTTTACTTTGTTTGGGTGCACGGTGAGCTGGAAAGCACAGTTGCAACCGATAATTGCATTGTCTTCGACTGAGGCCGAGTATATAGCCACTACAGAAGCTATGAAAGGAGCCATCTGGTTGAAAGGGCTAGTCGGTGAGTTGGGGGTTGAGTAGAGTAAGGTGGAGGTATTTTGTGATAATCAGAGTTGTTTACATTTGGCTACAAATTCTATGTTTCATGAGCGTTCAAAACATATTAAACTGAGGTTTTATTTTGTCCGAGAAATAATTTCTAAAGGAGAGATATCTTTAGAGAAGATACACACAAATGACAATCCGATTGATATGGTGACAAAGCCCGTGACTGGAGTCAAGCTTAGGTATTGTTTGGACTTGATTAATGTTACGGCAATTTCTTACTAGTATTGAAGGTAGTTGGAGGTACCGGCTAGTGATGGAGGTAGTCGGTAGTGGAATCTGCTAGCTAGTGACGGAGGTAGTTAGGGGATGTATTTATTGTTATATGATCTGGTGTTTTTTTCCTGTTGTTGGTGGCTCATTTTATTGGGCCAAGGTGGAGATCTATGAGATGTGGCTTGAAAATAGAGCTACAGGTCTGTTTCTGGGCAGAGTGTCCAAACACTTAGAGTGGTGTTCGGACAACTATTTTTCGAAGACGCTACTAGGCAGTGGTGTCCGGACACCTGACAGGATTTCAGGTTTAATACCTGTTTCGCAACAGCAGAAAAGTAGATCTTGTTTTTTAGGTTACGAAAAGAGAGAGAGAGAGAGAGAGAGAAGGAGAGAAAGAGGGGGCTTGTTTCAAAGTCTTCAAACTTGTAATCTTGGTCTTGTAATCTCTCAAGAAGATCATAGTGGACTATTGTTGGATGTAGGTTCTCACATTGAGACCGAACCTGGGTAACTTCGTGTGTTCTTCAATTTCTTACAATTTCTCTATTTTGTTGTGTTTTTCGTTGGATTGTTTGCTTGAATCGCTGTCTAGACTACTGTTATTCCGCTGATTTCACAACAGTGACCAATAAGATTATTTGCGAAATTATCATCAATAAGACAAGAGAAATTAGGATTAGGAAAACAAAAGGAAGAAATTATACTATGAGGTCAAAAAAGAAAGATTACAAGGGAGCATTTTTAGAAGACACGAAAAGTAAAAGCCTTTTTGGAAAAAAAAATCAAAAAATATTTACTACACATATCTATTTATGTCTGCAAACCTCTATGGATCACATTTATGATATTGGAAATATTTATAACATCTCTATTTATGGTATATGCATTGTATCTTTAGAAAATAAGATAAAACAAATGCATATGCATTTCAACTAGTAGTCTAGTAATATATGAATGTCTTTTATTTCACACACCAACTATGCATACCAATTTTACGCACTTGAAATCCAATGGCCGTAATAAAATACAACAAATTTGTAGACCACCAATTTTCTATGAGACCCGCTACATCTATGATTGAAAAACAAATGCGTAAAGTTGGTGTGCATATATATATATATATATATATATATATAGAATTAATCTAATTTCTATGTTTAGAGATAGAGATAGAAAGATATGATCATCCAAACTAATCTTAACCACCCAAAAGAGGAAAAAATACCAACGATATCGAGATATGCTGCTAGGGTTTATGTCAATATAAATATGTGTGTTTGTGAGTGTTTTTGCATCAACCAATTCAGCCTCCACAGCTCTCTAGGGAGTTCTACACAATGGGCACACATAAATCCAAGGATGCAGTAAATAAAACAAATGGAGATCGTGGATTCATGCAGACTTTTAAAGCATTCAACACCATTGGATCAGTGATTTACCAAAACAATTTGATTCTCCAAGGTATTGATCTAATAGTTCTTTTATACATACATCTCTCAAACATCAATCAAATAGTGATGGATTTTACGATGGTTGATAAAATTTTCAATAAATTATGCTGTGTGTTTGTGAAATATTGAGTTTCTTACAATTGTTATGAAATTTGTTTTGCAGGAGCATTTGAACCAACCAATCTCTAAGGTTGAAGTACTTGAAAATCATTCAAGTATTTCTGGGACACGCCCAAATCTGTATAGTGGGATTATTTTGAGCTCGATTGGCCCCACCATATCTTGTCGCGGGGGATTTATTTGAGCTCAATTGATCCCACTATATTTTTTTTTTTTTTAAAAAAATGTCAAGAGACCGGATATATATTCATATACTCAACCCTTGAGTAATAGAAATGGAGGCCATTATGGGCACTCGGGCCACCATATAGGTGGAATACAATCAACATCATAAAATAGTGGACAAATCAAAATAGTCTTTAACTAAAACAAAACATAACATAACGGAATAGCTCAATAGCAGTCATTAGTAAGGCTTTGACGAGTTGAATTCTAAGAAGACTTCTCCACCTGAATAATATGCACAACCGAACAAGGTACCTCCTCAATCCAAACCCGCATGCCCTGAATGAGAAAGGCATGCTTAGTCATGGAATGGGCGGCTTCATTGGCCGTGCGTCGTATATGGACAAACTTCCAACTCGTCAAGAAACACAATAATCTCTTTATCTCCATTATAACCGGACTCCAAATAGCACGATGTATGTCACTCCCATTAATGGCTTCCACAACAACTGCAGCGTCTCCTTCAAAAATCAGTTCTGTAAAACCCAATTCCAATGCTAACTTCACAGCATGTAGGGCTGCTAAGGCCTCAGCTAAAGAAGGATGAAGTGCAGTCATTCTCAACAAAGAACTACTTGCCATAACCTCCCCACTAGCATCTCGAAATATGACACCCATACCCGTACGATTATTTTGAGATTGGATTGTTGCATCCCAGTTGGCTTTAATAAGGTTTATTTGTGGTCCTTTCCAAACCTGCTGTAGATTACTCGAAACTGAATCTGGCCGAACATCAACTCCGTCTACTTGAGCAGATTTAAAATCATTCGCTAAATTCATACCTTGTAGAGCTACTTGTGAAGGATGTGTAAGAGTCCCCTCATGGACAAACTTATTCCGTCTAAGCCAAATCAACCTCATTGTAATAGCTAGTGTAGCTACCTCATGTGAAGAAAGAATAGTTGAGGAAGCAATCCAGAATTGGGCGAAAGAGCCTTGAAAAAAAGAATCCATCTTTTGCAACTTCTTGAGGCTCACACAAAACACGTCTTTTGCTACCAGGCATTCCCACAAAGAATGCATAACTGATTCTTCAGCACTGTTACAAAGAAGACATACCGAACTATCACTTATATGTCTCCTGTGCAATTGTGAAAAGTTGGGTAGAATATCATGAACTGCACGCCATAAGAAGACCCTTGTAGATGGAGGCACCATAAGCAACCATATATGAGTCCATACTGAATCTAGAGGATTAGCCAATGGTTCTGAACAGCAAGCAGATTCCCTTCTTCTTATATCAAGTGCATGAAAATATCCACTTCTCACAGTATAATTCCCATGCTCAGTTCCATTCCAAAATATTGAGTCTTGCACATGTGGAGAACCAAACGGCTGGGACATTATCATTCTAGCTGTGTCAACATCAAATATTTCTTCAATTAAACTGGCATCCCACCACCCGGTGGTCCAATCTATTAAAAATTCAACTAAGGCAGACTTTTGAATCCCCTTCTCCTCCAATTGCTCATCATAAAAGATTGTTTTCGGCAACCATGAATTACCCCATATCTTCACCGTCCTCCCATTGCCTATGCGCCACTTCAATCCATCCAACACCAAATATCGTGCACTCAGGAAGCTAGACCATAGAAAAGAGGCATTTCTCTTTTTCGAAACCTCTAAAAATCCGGAACTTGGGAAGTCCTTTGCCTTCAAAACATGGCTGGAAAAAGAATTTGAATTGACAATGATTCTCCAACACTGCTTAGCTAACAATGCATCATTAAAAGCCTCGGTATTTCAGAAACCCATTCCTCCATTCTGCTTTGATTCACATAGTTTAGCCCAAGGTAATCAAGCCATATAATTATTCTTATCATTCACTCCCCACCACACCTTACGTAAAATTTGATTCACTTCCGTACAAAGGCCTCCTGGAAATTTAAATAATTGCATCGCATAAGTGGGAATCGCCTGAAGGATTGATTTAATAAAAACCTCCTTGCCTGCCTGAGATAAGTTGCGATGAGACCAGCCCATTACCTTCTTCCTCATTCTGTCTAAAATAAAAAGAAAAGCCGTCTTCCGTGATCTACCAACAATAGCCGGTAATCCCAAATATCTATCATAGTTCTTTGCTTCCACAGCTCCAATCAAAGAAATCATCTGGCTTTTCTGCTGAGATGAAATATGTCTGCTAAAGTAGATACTAGTCTTGCTATAATTAATCATTTGGCCCGAGACTCTACCATACTCTGTCAAAATATCATAGACACACATCCAATCCTCTTTTTTAACCCGACAAAAGAGAAGATTGTCATCAGCAAAAAAATAGGTGTGAAATCCGCAACCGACCTCTACCAAAAGGAAACCCACAAAACAGATTAGTATCATGCGCTTCTTCTCAATTACTACTAAGACCCTCCGTACATAATACAAATATCAAAGGAGAAAGAGGATCACCCTGCCTTATATCTCTCATTGGGGTAATCAAATATGTAGTAGATCCATTAATAAGCACTCTATAAGTCACGGATCTAATACACTACATAATCCACCCCTGTCATTTTTCTGAGAAACTCAATCGAGACATAATTTCTTTTACAAAATTCCATTCAACCCTGTCGTAAGCTTTGCTCATGTCAAGCTTAACAGCCATGTAACTAGTTCTGCTCTAGGCAATCAAACTCATAGAGTGTAACGCCTCATACGCCACTATCACATTATCCGTAATCAACCTATCTCTAATAAAAGCAGATTGGTTACCATGAATAATATTGGGGAGAATGAGACTCAATCTATTAGACAAGATTTTGGAAATAATCTTGTACGAGACATTACAAAAACTGATGCGGCGATACTCAGTAACTCTAAGAGCTTCTTTCGTTTTTGGGATCAAAGCAATAAGAGTACTATTTATCTCAGAATCCATAATACTCGTATCAAAAAAATCCAACACAGCATCCACAACACTATCTTTCAAACAATACAGTTGTAATTATTTTTCGCTATATTGTAGAATCAAAAATTCTCTAGGACATAAATAACTTGTTTATGTCCTTTAGTTTGTACATCACTTTAAATTGAATGAATTGAATATATAATATATGGGCTCTTGTTTTTTTCCCAAAGATGTAATTTTGCACTTATTTTGTTTCAGCATATGTAATGATAATGTGTATACTACAGATCTCATTGTTACAACCTTTACTTTATTATTAAAGATATGAAAAAAAATAATAGTGAAAAAATATACATCACCTAAACATCTTCCCAAATCGAACAAAAAAAATAAAAATATAGTTAAAGAAATATCCATCCCAACAATTCAAGCTACACACAAGGCCCAAGGTTAGCTTGCGAAAGAACTTAACCTAATTAATTTTCCCAAACATATCTTTCATCAAGCTTACACACACGGGCCAAGGTCAACTTCGTGTGGGTAGTTTGACTGAGCTTATTTTGAAGCTCATAAACTCTACCAAACAAGTTAATAATAAGTTAGCTTATTTTGACAGTAAATAAGTTTTGCCAAACGAAACCATGGAGGATTTTGGATAGCGTTTACAAAACGATTTTCTGGTTTAGGGTTAGGGAGATAAAAGAGAGCGAAGGGGAGATTTATGTGAGGGAGTTAAAAAGGGCAGATGAATTAATTAGGTGTTTTTATTTCAAAGTTGCCGGAAGTTTGCTACACGAGTCCATAAGACGTATAAATGGATGAATCATTGGTACACTTATCACCGCCTACTCGATCATCAGTCTCAACGTGTGCGATGATACCGTAAAGCATCGCTCGGCCAAACATTTTTTTATCGAATACGATGCATTCAAGCCAAAAACAATGTGTTTGGCAGGGGCAAACCAAACGCACCCTATGGCACTACTTTCAGCAATTCTTGGTGATTTTAACATAGCATTACTTTCACATTTACTTAGTACTACTAAATTGCAGTAATTCTTGACAAAAACAAATTTAACTCTTACCACTTAAAACTACTTTTAATGTGGAGTAGTAATTCTTCATTAAACAGAAAGAATTTCACAGTAAAAGCTAGACAAACTGTTTCAAACATCAAATTCATTAGACCAAGAAGAAGTCATTCCAACTGAAATAACTTTGAAATACTATAAATACCCTCCTCCCCCTTCCTCTTACACATCAACAGACATCCTTAACAAGACGCACTTGTGTTCAATTCCAATGGCAGAAGTATCAGCAACAACACTAACTATGCTATTAACCATACCATTAATGTCCATGTTGTTCTCAGCAGGACTAGCCCAGCTTGTCCCTCTCCCTCCTTTGCCTCCCCTGCCACCAGGTGTTGGTGCTAACCCACAATGTTGGTCTGTAAGCTTACAAGGCTGCGTCGTCGACATTTTCGTATCACTCTCAAGTGGCAAAATTGGGTCCATTGACACTGCTTGTTGCAATGCCATCACACACATTGAAGATGATTGTTGGCCTAAGTTGTTCCCATCAAACCCAGTCTTCCCAAATGGGCTAAAGACCTTCTGTGCTGCACCTCCATCTCTCCGGCCGAGCATCGCCAAGAAGTTGGAGATAGAGATATTGAAAGAACAGACTGAAATCAAACAATGCTGGTCATCCATTGCAAACATAAGTGGGTGTGTTGAAGAGATTTTTGAGTTATTTACGAGTGGAAAAATAGGTGGGTTTGGACCTGCATGTTGCAAGGCAATTATCACTCTCAGTGACAAGTGCTGGACTAAGTTGTTCCCTATAAACCCATTCTTTCCTCCATTGATCAAGAGCAAGTGTGGTGCAAAATCAGGAGTATCACCACCACCAGAGTGAAATTGAAGAAGCTACTACAATGACTATTTTTTGATAGAATTAAAATAGATTTGCTAGTAAGAGTAGTATGGGAGGCATTATTATTCTTCCTTACATTTTAATATTTTTTAGTATTTTTGATTGTTAGAATAACAAAATGATGGGTGCTTTGTCCGTATAAGTTTACACTTATAAGTTTTGACATCTGATATGAATCTAAACTTGGGTCGTCATATCCGCGCACAGAAGTTTTCAACCGATGACAGGTAAGTTGGTCCAAAGACTAGTGCAAAAATATACTATCAAAATTATTAGCTAGGCGAAACGCCTTAGAATATTATTAATTGGATACGTGAAGCCAAAATTATATATAAATTTCTGCTAACAACAGATTAATAGTACATTTGAAAGGAAAAAAGGCACAAAATAATTTTGAGTTTGAAGATTGTCAAACTGCAAATATTCTAAGGTATTTGGAGTAGTTCATAACAACATATACACGATAAAACAAATTCAAACAAATTGAGCTGAGCTCTGTGAACTTTGAATTGATGATCATCAATCTCTCCCATTCATGCATATATATATATATGATGCTATATATACACACATTGAGTAGTCTAATTGGCAAGACCTGCTGCAAGCTTTGCTCTTAAATCTTTCCTTAATATCTTTCCTGATGGTGCCTTGGGAATCGTATCCGCGAAGAACACCCGATTGATCCTCTTGTAGAACACAACCTGCATACATATATAGCAACATAATCATCCGTCGTGACGACAAATAAACTCTACCAAATGGAGCCAAGTAATAGTATACTCTATAGAGCTTCAATATGGGTCTTGGGACATCATTAGTTACCTGCTTTGAAATGTATTGCTTGATTTCGTCCTCAGTAATCTTGGAACCATTTGATCTTACAACGAATGCAACCGGAACCTCGCCGGCAGCCTCATCTTTCATGCTGAAACCATAATCAAATGTCCAATATTAGGTACATATATATATATATGTGTATATATATATATACAAATGGATTAATATTAGGTACAGTTGAAATGTAAATATGTTAGTTGATGATACTTACGGTACAACAGCAGCGTCTGAGATGTTTGGATGGGCTATCAACATTGCTTCGAGCTCCGCCGGGGCAACTTGGAAACCTTTGTACTTGATAAGCTCTTTCAGTCTATCGACGATGAAGAGCTCGTCGTCGTCATCAATGTAGCCGATATCTCCCGTGTGCAGCCATCCTTCCTTGTCTATAGTTCTTGCTGTGGCCTCTTGGTCGTTCAAATAACCTGACAAATAATCAAATATTAATGTTTTATGTAAATTATTTCATAGTGAAATTAACTTCACAACAAAGGGCATTTTTATCAAAAAAAAAATAAAACCCTAAATTCTTGGGAAAATAAAACAAATCTCGGAAAAATTTAGTGAAATTCATGCTCATAAATTTTGTACTATAACAGTGCGTACTATGAATGAAGATATAAAGTTTAGTATTTAAGGTCTCGAGTTTAGGGCATCAGAACACTTGTGGCTACGTGCTAAGTTTTGACTCAATTTATAATATCGTCCAATGAGAAACTTTTGCACTCGAACTTTACGGTTTGAGTTTAAGCTCACATTGAACGTACAAAATACAAACTTGTATGGTGTCGTTCTAAATTATTAAAAAAAATTAAGGCATTAGAAAGTATTAATTGATAAATATTTAGGTTTATAACTATATATATTCCGCACTTAAAAATTAGAACAATCTTTATTGTTTATCTCAGATAAATATTTGAGTTTTTTTTTTCCGATAGTCTAATTGCTTACGTGGCATCCCGGAGAACCTACATCAGCAATTTAGTTGCCAAGTCACATACTCGCATCCATTAAAGATTGTTTATAAAGTTAGGTTAACCCAACGCATATATATATTTATATTGCAAAGCTAAGTCTAATTTGGGGAGGATTAAAAATTAGGTAAGGTGTTGGTAGGGAAAGAGATGGCATGTTAGCTCACCTCACTACCACATTATATATATATTAGGTCACCCGACACCACATTACATATATTAGGTCATCCCACACCTATATATATATTGAAAAGGATAAAACATGACTATCTTGACAATCTAGATCTGCTCTCCTTGCAACTTCAAATTGAGTATTTAAAAAAGAAAATCAAAATAATATCCATGTTTAATATTTATAAATTATAGTCATGTAAGCAACTCATTTCGAAGGTATTTCATTAAAAATATATTTCTTTAATAATTAATGATAATTAAGAGGAGGGTAGGAAAGTGTACCTTTCATGATCTGGCGCCCTCTGATGCAAATCTCGCCGGCTTGATTACGCGGCAGTGATGCTCCAGTTTCTGGGTCAACGATCTTCATTTCTGCATTCCTTACTACGGTCCCGCATGCACCTGATTTTATCTCAAACGGTTCTTTCGCAAATGCTAGGCACATTGACAATACTGGCCCTGCTTCCGTCATCCCATATCCCTGGACGTTCATATACAATAATGTCATTTTGTTGCACTTTCTTTTTTTAGTAAACTATGAAAAACTAATTAAATACCAAATAAAATACCTGAAAAATAAAAGTTACCAAATACAAATCAAAATTTTCCCAATTTTAGTATTAGGAGGAAAACAATTGGTACCCGTTTAAGAATTCGCCTGAGATATGAAGTTCTATTTTAAGATAACGTAACTATTTCTAAATGTTTTGTGCTGGTTTTAGCTCAATCAACCTGTCGGAAAGGTTTGCGCATGCCTAACTAGCACGAGTTTAAATTTATAGGCAGGAGTGTTAACGGTCGGATTTTTTTTATATCTTTTACAAAAGAATTTAACTGAACGATCTATCGGTTATCAACGATTACTTAAGTTATTTAGTCGATTGACCGTTAAGTTCTTACTAAATATTTTTCGAAATAATCAATCATTCAATCGATTAATCATTGGGTTCAGTTTTCGCGTTATGCTCCACTTACTAGGCTGTCAAAATGGGCAACCCAAGGGAAAACAATCCGGATGCCAAAAAGAAAATATATTATATATAATTAATAAGCCTTAATTATTCTTTCGAATGAATTAATTAGTCATAATTACCTGTCCAAGTTTAGCATTAGGCATCTTAGCCCTGACAGAATCCTCAAGCTCCTTCCCCATCGGAGCCGCACCCGACATCACTGTCCTAATCGACGACAAATCATACTTATCGACCTCAGCATTCTTCGCGATCGCCAAAACAATCGGCGGCACAAACGGCGCAATCGTCACTTTATACTTCTGCACCAGCTCCAACAGCGTCACAATCTCGAATTTCTGCATTAGCAGAATCGCCGCACCAACCCTCAGCGCGCACAACAGAACAGAGTTCAGCGAGTAAATGTGAAAAAGCGGCAGCACGCAGAGGATCACGTCGTTCTCGTGAAAGTAGAGGTTGGGATTCTCTCCGTCCACTTGCTGTGCCACGCTCGTCACTAGTCCTTCGTGCGTCAACATGACACCTTTTGGCAGCCCTGTCGTCCCGGACGAATAAGGGAGCGCCACGACGTCGTCTGGTTTAATCTCAACGGTTGGGATTTGGCTGTCGTCCGCTTCCGTCAACTCCGAGAAATGCAAGCAATTCTCTGGCGCGTCATCAATGATCACAACTTTCAAGCCCATGTCCTTCACTTTATCAGCGTAGGCTGATTGTGTGACAATAACTTCGCACCTCGACGCGGTGGCTTGCTTGGCAATCTCCGCCGGAGTGTAGAACGGGTTGGCGGTGGTACTCATTGCGCCTAAAAATGATGCTCCGAAGAATGCGAAGACGAATTCGGGGCAGTTTTGGAGTAATAGCATGATCACGTCGCCTTGTTTGATGCCCAGTTTGCTGAGTCCCGAGGCTACCTTGCGTGAAGTGAGTTCAACGTCTGCATAGGAGTATATGCGGCCGTTAGCGCCGTCGATTATGCAAGGTTTGTCTTTGAATTCTGAGATTTTTTCAAAGCAGTATGTGTGGAGTGGGAGGTGGTTTGGGATGTTGATGTCTGGGAGTTTTGATCTGAAAATGATTTCTGGGTCATTTTTGTTTTCCATTGAAAGAAAGTTCTGGTTTTCTGGGAGCAAAAGAGTTGGGGTTTTGGTTGCTTTTGCTTCCCTGGTTTGGTTTGGGGTTTGGTTTAAGGTTATATACAAGTTGGTGGAGGGGAGCTGGTGGAGGGGACTAAATTGGGATTTAACTATTTTTAGGGGGTTAAAAGAGACCTTTAATATGCCCGATTGACACGTGGCTCGTTTTAATTCACAGTGCTTTTCATACGTGGATTTTTGTGGGTGTTGGTATTTGGTAAGGGGTACTAGAAATGGAGGGTTTGGGGGCTTAGTGCACGTGGATGTCACGTTTGACTAGAGAGTTAGGACCAACAAATCATTTGCGACGTTGGATTCCACCTAACTCAAGCTGCTGACCCTGTCATGGATGGTTTGCTGAGATGGGAATTTTGATGCAGACCGACACTAGCTAGACTCACCTACTACACCTGCCCGATTACGCTAATAAGTAATGTTTTTTAAATGGAACTCTCAACTAGAAAGATAAGATAAGATAAGAAAGTCGGAGAGAATAAGAAATGTGATATATTAGATTTAAGGTAAAAGTAACATTTATTAAAGATAAATTATGAGAAAATTGTTTAAGATGGTATGGATATGTTCAACATGGAGATAGTGGTGCGATAATGAGGAGGAATTAGAGAATTTGTATAGGAGATAGTAGGAGGTACCGATAAAGACCTAAAAAGACATTACTTGAAGTAATAAAAAATGATATGAAACTAATGTGAGTGGATGGATATATGATCCATAAATGGAGAACACGAATAAAGGTTATGGATTCTCTTTTATGTTCTCATAAAATCATATAGTCGACCCCAAATTTTTGAGATAAAACTTTGATGATAATGATGATGCACTCTCGACTATTTAAACACCAATTAACACTCGATTTTACCAAAATAGTATTTGACACTATTACTAGTATTTAAATATGCCCAGAGTGTCATTTTGAAAAATAACTTGCTAATAATCCAAAGTGTCTAACCAAAAACTCTAAAACAAATTACAAACTCTACACGTTTTTTTTTAAATTTTATTTTGGCGCGTTTAATGGCGACCAACTATCGTCACATCTCTTCTACTCTGTTTTTGACCTTTAGGGCTTGCTTGGATTGAGAAATGAAAGGTAGAGTAGAGTTAATGGAGGGAGAGTTATGTGAGGGGGAGTACCATGACTTACCCTTACTTGGATAGAGGGTCGAGTGAGAGTTAATGAGAGGTAAGAGATGTAAGTTAATGAGATAATTTAAGAAATGCTAAACGAAATTTTTCTCTCACTTCACAAACTCTCCAAATTGAAGAGTTACAAAATGTTGAGTTGGAGAGTTAAGTGAGAGGGAACTTTCTCCCTTATTCACCCCACTTAACTCTTCATCCTACAATCGAAGTAAGGTGAAGTCATCCCTCTCTCCTTAACCCTCCTTACTTAACTCTTCAAAATATCAATCCAAGCAAGCCCTTAATAATCTTTCTTCTATTTTGCTTGAAATTATTTATATTCTCATATAATATCACGGTAATTAATTTTTTTTATACTACTTGCTCTACACAATTTTTTTCTAATCAAGATAAGTGCATCATACAAAGAGTTTTTAAGTAATTCTATATAAACACTCGGGTATTTGAATAGGATAAATTGTTCTACTTTCTTCAATAAATTGTAGCGCATTAACGTGGAGGATAGCCAACTACGTGGGAGATAGTCTAATTGGTAAATTTCTTTGAGATCAAACCGTATGAAATCGTAAGGTCTTGAGTTCGATTTTCACTAGGAGAAATATTCTTGTGGCCACACGTTAGTTTTTGGTTCAACTTACCCTTGTCGTCACTTGGAAAATTTAAATGTGCGCGGGTTTGACGGCTAGAATTTAAACTCTTATCATATGTCCAAATGACAAACTAGTATGATATCTCGTTCTCGGTAATTTTTCGGATGTTCAATATGGGCCCATATTTAATACTCGTTGCCACAAAAATATCATATTAATTACTATTTTTTGGTAAGTATATCATAATAACTACATCACAAAATGATTAATTATTATAAGGAGGAGGTTTTGGTTGCCTACTTTAGAAATTATTGTTCAAAACTCTGTTTTCAATTGCTTTATCTAGCCAAAAAAAAAAAAAGATACTGTTTTTCCTGCAAGGATTGAGAATTAGTGTTTGATATTGTCAACCCAATATGTTTTAATATGTGAATTCACCAACCTCAACAAATTTATCTGGTAAAACTTTTGACACCAACCAAAATATTATAGTCAACAAAGGGTGTACCATGCTCATTTGTGTTCTTAAACAAGTTAATGCCTTTTATATTTAGTCAAATCATCCAAAGATTGGTCAATGAGAGGTAGAGGTTGATTTATTCTTCCATTAATATTGAATTTTGGGCTGGCCTTATACCATATACCCTGACAAAGTCTTAAGATAAGAAGGTTCGGTCTAATTCACTTAAGATATTTCCCCTGCTTTGAGTCTAAGATCTACGTTGTGGTTTTGTCATTTAAAAAGCATACAAAGTCTTACAACAAATTGATGCGAGATTTTTTACCCATCTTTCTTCTGCCGGCTCATTTCCTGACGCTTTCCTCCCTTCTGTTCTGTTCTGTTTTGTCTAGTTTTGTTGTCTACCCATCAGTACATGGCATATGGGCTTTATGGATTGAAGGCCCGTTAACAGCAGAGTCCATCGGCCCAATATTAGGATTCAACGAAGGATACGAGCACTTGCCCACCTTGGCCCATTTGAGCCTCGCACTTTCACACATATATAATTAGATATATACTCTGCAATCTGGACCATTGATTATTTCAATCAATGGTTCAGATTGTAGCCCTAAACCTAAACCTAAAAGGTCAATACTCGAATTTCACTCGCTCAATCTCCGACTCACTGTCGGCTGCCCCGCACCGGTTCACCGGCCACTGCGACTCTGTCTCTCAACCTCTGCAACTCTACCTAAAGCCCTCAACCTCTGCGACTCTGCTCTCATTATCTCTCTGGTTCGCATTTGACTATTTGAGGTCCGTCTTTCACTCTTTTGAGTCAATCTTGATGCTAGAATATTGGGTATACTAAACGATGCGTGAATGTTGATGCTTCACGGCTTTTGATTTTCGGTCAAGCTCTGGTTTAGGTACTCATCTTTGGGTGATTGAATCTTTGGGTCATCATTGATTCATTTCTAAACTGATTTAGCCATTTAGGAATTATTTACTTGTTTAGATTGAGCATGTAATTTAAACAGTTCTGAAGCTATGGGAGTGCATTTTAGCCTTTTACAACTATGATTAATCCTAGTTGGAACTGGTTCCACATTATAATCTGTGTATTTAAATCTTTTTTGTCACTGTCAATCTTGTGTCAAATATAAATTGTCTAACTTGGTTTTGGGAACATCAGTGGCAGTGATCAATGGAGGGCATGCATGTATCCGAGGCTAATTTGATAGTTTACGTGCATCCATCAAAACACAACAAGATCCATCAAGCAATTCTCCGCAACCTCAGTTCCTTGCTTTTCCAGTTTGTTTCTTTGCCTATACTTTACCATATCTTACTCTTGATATTTTAAAGTGATCTATAGATTTATATTATTTTGAGAACTGTGTCATGTGGTTTATGACTATTTAACTATTTAGTCCTAAGTATGATTTTCGATTGCACACTGGCACTAGGAAACTGAGTTAATTGCTTGTATTTGGATTTGAATTTGTAAAATTTCTGTCTCGAAACTATGAAGTCAACTTCTTGGTTTGTCCACATCTATTTCATTTCTGCATTTTTGAAATTCCTTTTGTTATATGTGTGAGTTTAGCTCTGGAATTATTTCTTGAATTATACTTTAGAGGTGGCAACTCCTGGTTATTAAACCCTAACAATTTTAGAACTTTCCTCTGGTCGTGTAAGTAAATCAGTATTGATATGTCATGGTACTACAAAAATGCCAGGGTACAGATGTATAATTTTTGTAAGTTATACAATTGTTGAGCTATCTACTGTTGTTTAATTCCTTCTTTTCTAATGTAGCTGTAATTTCCACATTCTGTCCGTCTCCACAGGTTTAATGAAACTTTTGAAGGCATTGTATTGGCTTATGATTTCAACATTTTGGATAACTACTCAAAAGTTCTCCCAGGGATTTACCCGTATTTGGCTGTTAAATTGAAAGCAAACTTATTAGTTTTTTCACCAAAGCAAGAAATGCTTATAGGTAGTTTTCCATGCATTTCACATTACTTCTTTTTTTTTTATGGGTATGCAACTTTTAAGGAAATCTAGTTTATGTATCATGTACAGTTTAACAATTACTTTCTTGCCAATGGCGTATTGGGGTTGGGTTGGGGGGTTAAGGCAATTTTTGTTAAGAAAAGTGATAAAACTTAAGTCTTATTAAGTGTTTGAAATATATTATGCCTCTACTACATAAATTAGGTTTATTAATAATCCTAAACATTATGTTTGCATATATATAAAATAAGTAAAATTCCAGGAATGAAAAGCTCTATATATAAAAGGTGTAACAAATTTTACTAAGTTTGATATTTGCTTGAGGAAAATTAGATTGAAGAAAGTTCTAGCAAAATTATTGCTCATTTATAATTCTAATTTTGTCCTCACCTAAGTTTTTTTGGAACTGTCAACTAGTAATGGCCCCCACCAAATAAAAATCTTGGATCTGCCACTGTTTCATGAAGTGTAAATCTTTGCTTACTCTATTTAGCAGGCATAGCATAATCTTTTATTCAACTAATAAAAACTATTCAGGATGGCTCTGTATGACTTTCTCTTTTGTATTGCTGGATTTTTATTTAGTATCACATTAAAAGGAGAAAAAAAAAAAAAACCAAGCATTATATGTTAAATACTTTTGTCTTTGACATTCATTTTCCTTTTTAACATCCAGAAGGGAAGGTGGTGAAAATCACGCCGGAATCCATTCATGTCATCGTTCTTGGTTTTTCATCTGCCATTATAGCGTACGAAGATATCCGTAAAGAATTCAAATATGAAACTGTTAGTAATTCTCTATCTTGATCTTTTGCCATCTATTGTCGTTTTTATTCTAAAATTAACACTTGGCTGATTCTGTCATTGTTTGTTAATTAACTTGTTTATAAATTAATTATTCGCAGAGAAAGGGTGAAGAAGTATTTGCCAACAGATTGAACAAACGACATGTTATAAAGGTTGGAACTATGATACGTTTCTTGATCAAGAGGTAAAATATAGTCTTCCTTTAATTCTGTTCGCTTTTTAACGATGTCATCTTTTCCATTAACCACCCCTCACCATTGCATTCAAAAAGTTTTGGTTGTACTGGTCAATCGGTGCAATATATTAGAAATTATACCTGATTGGGGATATTTTAGCTCTTTTTTGTTATTCTAGCTTGTTGTTGGCTAGAAAATTGAAATTTCCCTCTTGATTTCCTATTGCAGAAATTTGTAGATAAACATGTTCAGTTCTTTCCAAGTGTTCTGGCCTACGCAATTAGCTTTGAAATTTTTCCATATTGATAGCTTTTTTGTCTATACATATTTGTATTCACTTTGACAATCAGTGCATGTGATTGTGTCAAACTGTCAATGTCAAATTTTAATTCCAAAGTCCAAAGTCCAAACAAATTGAGGCTCCTGTTGTGAACACAGGGTCAGAGAGCGCATGATATATGCCGCTTAATGCATTGATTAATTTGGTGAGGCTATTTCCAGGTTTTGGACTCATGACCTCTGGGTTGTTGTGAGACACTGCTCGTATAAGAGCAATTAGTTGGAATTGACAACCTGCAAAAGACGGGTTTTCATCTGGCAAACAGGTGCTGCCTTTGTAACTCCAATAAGAAATCTATCAATCATATGCTCCTACTCTGTGCGTGATCTAGGAAAGTCTGGTCAGTTGCCCTGAATCTATTGGTAATCAGCTGGGTTTCGTTCCAGCAGAGCAAGTGAGCTTCAAGCAGGGAGTAATCTCAATAAGGACCAGACTAGGAGAAAGATCATCCAGCGTCTTCCCATGTCTGTTATCTCGATGAGATGGAATGAGATCATCCATGTTCTTTAATTTGGCTGATCTGGTTATCACTTTTGTTTACATATTGGTTGAGTACGTTGATGTGCTTTTTGACTTCTTGTGGAAATTTAGTTGTTTATTTAGAGTTGCCAGTTGAAGTGTTTTCAGCTGAAATTTATTATGACTTGGTTTAGTAAACTCTTTCAAGCATATGGGTAACATTATTTTCAAATGTGTGTGCAGTTTTGACGAAGCTGTTCTGCACATTTCTGGATCATTAATGCCAGATAACACTGGAAGCATTCGTCGGTTGGATAGAATTTCGGAAGATAGTGTACAGACTGACAGGTTTTCAACTGACCTTATAATCTTTGAACTTCATTTAAGTTATCACATATTTCTGATTTTAAATATACAATGTAATCAAATCTATAGTGCAAAGAGGCGAAAAGAAAGGGTAGGAGAAATGGGAATGAGGGAAAGCATGGTTGGTACTGAGGGAGCATCTTCCTTGAACGATAACCATGCAAGGAAGTCAAAGAAACATAAAATTTCACAAGATCATTGAAGGGTGCAGTGGAACCTGTTTGTTTTGGCCTCCACCTTGTTTACAGGTACGCTTACAACTCTTGTTTTGCCTGTTAAACACTTGTATTATAACTGTTGGTTTATTTTTACTGGATTAGTGGAAAGTTTTACACTGAAGCAAACGGCAGTGGAGAATCCCTGTAATGATTACCAACTAAAATGGTCCCATTGATTATAGCCAACCCCAAAATATTTTGGTAATACAGTTTTAACGATAATGATGAAGCCTTCCTGGTTTACATGATACCCTCTCTTCTTATCTTCCATTAAGACCTTGATTTTGTTATTTGATTGTTCGTAATTTGAAAGCAGTTACGGAGAACTCAAACAAGTAGTCTGGCTCATTACTTATAATAAATTCAATTTTAAATATCCCCTTGGAGTTGCCTTTTTTCGGCTTTCATGTGCAATTTTTGGATTAATGAGTTTCCTTATGAAACTACTACTTGTTGCACTGCCTTAACGAGGAGATATAAAAGATCAACAACTAACAATTGCGAGAAATGATGCTGCCCATTCCTTGGAAACTTTATGTGCAGCTTGAACTTTTTTGTTCAATTAACTCTCTTCCCAAACCTAAAGGACCTGGTCTCGGCATTTGGAGATTATTTTCTGTACTTGTCATCTGTGTTTTAGTATCTCGTGTATTAACACTCTGCTTTAAATTCTGTAAATGTTCATCTATATGCTTTTTGTTCCTTTATTGTGTCTGATTCAGGTAGTAGTTCTTTCCATGATTGCGCAGGCACATAAAGCCTATCAAGTATATCACAGTGCTTGCAGCTCCATGACAAGAGCCATCCATCGCAGAATGTAAGAAACACAACAATATAGTTGTGTAGCTATCGAGGTATCGTCTATGTGGTTTTTTGTAGTAAGAAGGATCAAGATGTGTTGCAATGTGTTTCTGACAAACAGACGGCATTGCAATTCAATGGGGGGAGAATTTTAGCATGCCTTCCAAGTTTCAAACATAACCAGTCCAAGCCATTGAACACTCTTTATCTTTTTTCTCGCAGAAATTGTGATGTAGTGACATACATTATAAATGTTGCATGACATGATAATCTAAAGGGCAATGTTACATCCTTCATTTTGTGTCCCTTAGAATACTTATAAATTTACGTGACATTAAAATAACACTCGATGTAAAACACACATGTAGAGCTCCACATTAATTGGGGGTATTTTAGGATTACTTTTTGGAGTCTCAAGCATTACCCTAATCTAAAGTCTAAAGTGTTATATGACTAGGGCGGGTCTCGATTCTAGGGGTTGGTTTATATGGAGTATTCTAAACACATTGGCTCATTTGTATAGAAGCGCATATATAACAAATCAAAAATAACATGTAGTCCATCAGTTTGATAAATCAATGGAATAATTTTATTCCATTCTTTTATTCTAAAATCATTGTCCGAAAATTTATTGTTTTGACATTACTGATAACAAATTGAATCATACAATCCATCATAAAAATGTATGTATTAATAGGGATGTAAGTACAAGGACGTGTACAGTTGTTTGACCTAAAAAAAAAGTTAAAGCAGACGTAAAGATTTTAATTTCGTAGTACTTTCCCCATATTACAAAGTAACAATAAAGTCAAATGCTACCATCAATGATTTGATTTTCCATTCTCACTTTACAGAGAAAAATGATATATATATATATAGTTTATTTGATAGCTAAAGCATTGGTCTGAGGGAGCCATTAGCCTGTTATAAGAAGGCACGTGGAGAATATTTGACCATCAATATTGTACTACTGGTTTTGAATTTTTATACAAAAAAATAGGTAATCAATAAATTTAGCAGTGTCTGATAGGTTTCAGAAGCAGACCCTTCATTGATAAAAAGAAAAAAAAAAAAAAAAAAAAGAAGCAGACCCTTCAGCACAAAACCCATCACAACAGATCTACAAAGTTAAGGATCAAAATCCCATTTTTTATGCCTAAAACCAAGGATAGAGGACAATTAATTACATTGAAAAGTGAATCACAGCTACAAATATCTACTCACAATCATATTTACTACTACTAACCCTAATTCCCTATCAACCAATTAGAATTAAGTATTTTTTGATAACCGAGAACGACATTATGGGCCTAAACTAAGGCAGTTAGGTGCGTGTACAGTAGTTTTTGACCTAAAAACATGATAAATTGGGTCAAAGACCATCTCGTTGTAATAAGGTATATATTGTTAGGAAAAATCGAACTCAAAATCATTTGAATTCTTACGTAATGATCTCAGAGAAATTCACCCCTAACTATCACTGTGTGGTTAATGAGAATTAAGTTGATAATGTGAGTATTTAAAACTTAAAAGTTCTTGTCATGTAGCAAAGTCACATGCAGATTTCCCTGGCAGTTTATAGAGGATTTTTTTGGTACTATTTTGGTGTAAAATCTCACTCAATATAGGTGTTGCTTGTGATATCTTCCATTTCTGCAGCAGGAGCCAGTGAGTTCAATGCCGTTTTGACCTCATTCATTGTCGTTTTCTTAGGTTTTTATCATCATCATCACTGTCTCTTGTTTCACAAATCACAATCTTCTCATGTCCTTTTATTTGCATTATAGAAATATAATTCAAATCAAACATGATGTGTACAAGGAAAAAAATAAGGAAAATAATTCATGTCCACCCAAAAAATAAAAAATGAAAAAACATTCTGCCATGAAGAACACTCCAAGCCCCCAATATAGGAGAGAGGCACCATCTATAAGAGTTTTTTTTTGCCAAAATGACACTGTCAGATCAAATATATCTCAACATAATATTGGATTGAAAGTTTTTCCTTCTATAGTACTACATGCCATCCACGATGGCGTGTTTTTTTTTAGTTTTTTTCGATTACGTCATTTTTGATGGAGTGATCTATTTTGCACTATTCACACTATCGGGAGTAACGTGAATATTATAAAATTTACAGAGACATCAACCTAGATGGCGTGAATATTAGAAATCCAATAATCACGCCATCCATGATGGCACCATCTATTAAATAAAAAAAAATAATATTCTAAAACTCACCCACTTGAAATACACATTTCGACTGAACCTCCCATACCCTTATCTCTCCGATCTCTCCCACCCGTAGCCCACAACCACCCATACCACAGAAATAGCTACTCCAACCAGTGAGAGAGCCACCGACAGTCAAACATGATCAATGATCAATCACGCCTTAAAAACATATATCTGATCAATCACGCCCACAATGTAGGCGTGATTGATCAGATATATGTTTTTAACGCCATCAAAGATGGCGTGATCCAAAATTTCCATTAGCCAAGCCATCAAAGACGGCGTTACTAGTGCAAAATATATCACTCCATCAAAGATGGCGTGATTGGAAAAAATTAAAAAAAAACTCGTCATTAGTGTTATATAGGGAATAATTTTCGATCTAATATTATATTAGGATATATTTGATCTGACAGTGTCATAAGATATGAAACTCAAAAACTCTTTTTGTCTTTTTCACCCCACCATTGATGTTCTCACTTCCAAGTTCCATCCCCAAAGCCCTTTTTTATTCCACTTTTATGACCTGTTCCCCCCCTCCCCCCCTTATATTTCAAATTTCCCATAATTTATAATTGGTTTTTGTTAACGAGTTTCTAAGAAAAATAATTAAGAATTCACTACAATATATCATGATAAACAATTAAACACTTATTCATCTAATTTTTTAAACTTAAAATAGAGATACTCTAATGACTCTGGATAGCATTTCCATTTATAATTTTCTACAGACGCGGTTGAAAATTCAAAAAATTCACTTGGTTTTTTATAAAATAGTGGAGAATCTTCGCAATAATTGATAGCCTCGACATAATTTGTTTGATTAATGATTAAATAAATTAAAAATAATTTATTATCTATGAAACTATACTACAAATATACTCTCTAATAGAATTATTATTGATTTTAACTTAAAAAATATTTTTTTGATTTTCCTCTCCTCCACACACCACACATCAATTTCCATAGACCCGCTTCAAAATTCCAAAAACCCACTTGTTTCTCTATAAATTAAGCCAAAACCCAATAACTAAGGGCACTTTCATCATATGTCCCCAACAAAATTAATGTTAGGTCTCATCTCTATTACACAAAAAGTCAAGTGAAACACGTATTCTAATACAACCACATCAGCAAAACACATATTCCAATACAGCCACATTAGCAAAACATAAATTTCTATACACTTTCTCTTTCCACCCAACATGAAGGCCAACAACATTCCATTCTTCCATATTATCTACAACAAAATTACACCAAAACACAAAATATCAATACATTCACGTCAGCGAAACACTTCTTCCAATTCAACCACATAAACAAAACCCGTTTTACAATACAACCACATCAACAAAAGACAACATTTTTGTTGGGCCAGCAAAACTCCACCTTTTCTCTTCTCCAAAACCGCATCCACCTCAAATTTCCAAAAACCCAGTAGCTTGTCTATAAATTAAGCCAAAACCCATTAACAAAAAGACTCAAAGACTCCACCTTTTCTCTTATACAACCCACAAACACCACCACTTCCATTCCCCCACAAATGGAGAACAAAATGAGGGAATATTGGACGTCTCTAGCATCATTACTTGGTGTATTGGCCTTCTGCCGGAGTCTCCTCCAGGTTGTTTTTCCACCAGAACTCCGATTCGCCACTCTCAAGTTCTTCAATCGGATCTTCCACATCTTCTCCTCTTACTGCTACTACGACATCACAGAAATCGACGGCGTCAACACAAACGAACTCTACAACGCCGTACAACTCTACCTGAGCAGCTCTGCATCAATCACTGGTAACCGATTGAGCCTCACCCGCGCACTCAATTCAAGCGCCATTACTTTTGGTCTCTCCAACAATGACCGCATCTTCGACACCTTCAACGGCGTCGTTGTTTTATGGGAACATGTGGTGACGCAAAGGCAATCACAAACCTTCTCGTGGAGGCCTATGCCGGAAGAGAAACGTGGCTTCACTCTCCGAATCAAAAAGAAGGACAAGACTCTGTTTCTTGATTCGTATTTGGATTACATTATGGAGAAGGCCAATGATATCAGAAGAAAGAATCAGGACCGTCTGTTGTACACGAATTCGAGAGGAGGATCGCTTGATGCGAGAGGGCATCCATGGGAGTCTGTACCATTTAAGCATCCGAGCACCTTTGATACTCTGGCTATGGACCCAATCAAGAAGAAGGAAATCATGGATGATTTGAAGGATTTCGCGAATGGTCAAGTGTTTTATCAGAAAACAGGGCGTGCTTGGAAGAGAGGGTATTTGCTCTATGGTCCTCCTGGTACTGGTAAATCAAGCATGATTGCTGCCATGGCTAATTATCTTGGCTATGACATTTATGATCTTGAATTGACAGAGGTGCACAACAATTCTGAGCTAAGGAAACTCTTGATGAAGACTAGTTCAAAGTCAATAATTGTGATCGAGGATATTGACTGTTCAATCAATTTGACTAATAGAAAGAAGAATACTAGTACCAATTCCAGGTCAAAGAATTCGTATGACCCGGAAATGCGATCTGGGTCTGTAGGTTCCGGTGGTGGTGGTGGTGATGATGGGAATAACAATTCGATAACCCTTTCCGGTTTGTTGAATTTCACTGATGGGCTATGGTCCTGTTGTGGGAGTGAGAGGATATTTGTGTTCACTACCAACCACATTGAGAAACTAGACCCTGCATTGCTTAGGAGTGGCAGGATGGATATGCACATTTTCATGAGCTACTGCTCGTTTCCGGCACTGAAGATTTTGTTGAAGAACTATTTGGGGTATGAGGAGGAGGACATAGAGGATGGAATATTGAAGGATATGGAGAGTGTTGTTGATAAGGCAGAGATGACTCCGGCGTATGTCAGTGAAGTTTTGACTAAGAACAGGAGCAATAAGGACAAGGCAGTGAGGGAGTTGTTGGAAGCGTTGAAAGAGAAGACAGAGAAGAATTTGAAGAGTAAGGGAGTGAGGGAAAGGAAACAGAATGGTGTGGAGGAAGAAGAAGAGGAGGAGGAGCAGGAGAAGAGGGCTTTGGAGAGTCCTAAAGAAGGTTGTGAGTTTGAGGAGATTAATGTTAAGAAAGGAGAGGATGTTGATGATGATAATGAGAAAATCAAATGATACAAGTAATGCAATGCTAGATTTTAATTTTTTTAATTTCCCTATTGTGATGCATATGAAAAGGCAGGGGATTTGGTTCTTAATTTTGTTGGTGGGCTTTATGGGAATGGAACGAAGAAAACAAGTGGTATTGTTAGTACAATGTTTTTTTTTTTTAAAAAAATACCGTTGGGAAATATAATAGGGTGTATTTGGTTACCGTTCTCAAAACAGTTTTATGTTTTTGAAAATTCGTTTGGGTGGGTGATTTTAGAAATTATGTAGAAATTGAGTAGAAGCTCCAAAAATATGTGTATAATTAAAACATAGATATGTAGAAATTGAGTAGAAGCGTACTTGATTCAACCATGGATTTCTTTGATCAAAAGAGAGAATTAGCAAGATAATCCTCTCCTTTGGACCTTGGGCAAAGAATGGGTGTGAAAAGTCGCATAATGAAGAGGGGACCAAGTCTGTATATGTTTTTTTTTAATGTGCCCTCATTATGAGCCACATTAGCCCTCATTTTTAAATTTTAATATTGTCCAAACACGTTAAACGATCATGTGTGTTTAGAACCCATAATTGTGAGAATCACGTGAAACTAGACATACCACATTGTCTCAATAGCTATAACCCTAAGTGCGTTTTACTAAATTATAAACTACCTTATAGTTGGAATTATTCCAACATAGCCATCATATGATAGTTTCAATAATGGAGTTGATATTAATTAAATAGTTACAATGCTAGTCAGGCTGGCCATTGAGACATTTTCCCCCTTAAATGTGCACTTGCAAATGCTTTGCCTACTTGGAGGTTGTCAAAGAGTCATTTGAGGGGACCCAAATGGCCAAACTATTGTTTATCAATTCATCAATGGAAATGACTTGATACAAGAAAACGAAGGATGGTATGATGACAAACGTAGACTATCTAGTTATGTCGCTATGAGAATAAAGCTCTTTTGTCATTGTCTAAAATCTAAATAGTGCAAAACTTTTTAAAGATTGCCCTCCCCTACAATACTTTTTTTTAACCACGTGAAGAACTATATGTTTTTATGGGTAATGTAATTTTTGATCACTGAAAGAGTTGTCAATTTTGAATCTAAGCACCGAATATTCACACGTTCCAACTTGAGAACCCAAAGTTGAAATTTGTGCCAATATACACACACGAGCATATTTCTCATTATTCGGACAGATTTCTTATATTGATTTTTTTATGCCACATCATCAGTTTGACTGACTAAATAGTCGAAACTCTGTCCGAATATGCATATTGGAAACAGTTTTTAACTTTGGATTCCCAAATTGGAACGTATGAACATTTGGTGACCGAGTTGGACTTGGTCAACTTTTTCAGTGATCAAAAATTACATTACCTCAGTTTTTAATTCATGTAAATTTTAAATGTTTGAATTGTCCCACTCTCTTAAGTACTTTTTTTTGCATATTGCAAGATTTTATTGTGTAAATATGAAATTAGATCTTCCAGGTGGATCTTAAAAATAATATGTTACGTCCCGTTGACATCCCTATTGATGTTGTTGCTCTTTTGGGTTTTAAGCGTATAAATTTTTTTTCTTCAATTCATTATCTTTTTTTAAAATTTAAGGAAAATCCCGTATGTAATGACTAATGACACGGGGTGAAGTAACTGGATACATATGTCAAAGATATGCATTTTTCGTCGATCATATTGGTCTTTTTTTTTTAAATGCCATTGAGAAATTTGTTTCTCATTGAAATCAAATATTATACACATATATGTCTAACCCAATCAATTATTAATCATATCAGTTCTCGTTGGTCTGTCGATTATCGACCATATAGTCAGAGAATGAGGATCATGATTCATGCATGATGTATTGAATTGGTTTTTGAAGTATCAACGAATAGAGGTTAAAAGTTAAAAAGATAAAATATTGTTTACCCGGACAAAAACAAAGGAAGTGAAAAGGTTGTTGGAAAGTCGTATCTTATTAGGATTGAGAACAAGTTTGACATTGTGTCACGTTTGATTAAAATGAGTTGAAAAGTCATTTTGGTTTGTCCAAAACCACAAGGCTGAGACTTTTTTGCTCTTGTCTAATGGTGGTGACAATTAGTTGACAGCTTGCAAACATTGGGGTGATCATATATTTGACTTACATCTATTGCGTAAACCCCATTTGTACAAATCCCTTGCAATATATTACCATATGAGAAAGTCAATGCAAAAAATAAAGAGAAATTTAATACAAAATAAGCTCAATTAATAGTAATGTTTTAAAATATCGGTTCAACCGGTTGAACCGGAAATCGGAGGGGTCACCGGTACGATTTAATAAAATATCGGTAAAATATCGGTTTGGTCAAATACCGGTTCAACCGGCCGGTTTTCGGTATAAATACCGGTTCTCCGGTTTGAAAAATTCAAAATTAAGAATTTTTTGATAAAAAAAAATAAAAATGTATTAAAAAATAAGTAATTTTTTTTAAAAAGAGTAAAAGTTGAATCTAATTGAGATTTAAATGATTATGTTAGACTTGAACTTTTATAATTTATATAGTTATGTTGTATTTTTTATAAGAATGTTTGTTAATTGAAAATTACATTTGGTAATATTATGTTTAATTTGAGATTGAGAGTGTTATTATGTGGTTATCATTTATTTGGATGCATTTTAATTTATAGTATTTTTCTAATTTTTTTAGTATTTTTACAGGTTTTTTATAATTTTTTATTAATTATTAAAAATTTAATTAATCAAATAAAACCGGCCAACCGATCAAACCGGTTGAACCGGTTAAACCTGTTTTCGGTGGCCAACCGGCACGATCCGAAATCCGGTTTTTAAAACATTGATTAATAGAAGAAACTTAAAAGACTCCTTTTGTTTTAAAGATAATTCATAATTTTTCCAAGTATTTTCCTCAACGTGTTTAATGTGTATGGTTCAGTGCTTGATTTTAAAATAAAATATCAACAATTTTCATGTCAATGTCATAATAAAAGTGAAAAAACATGTATCGTGTTCTGTTTTTGATAATTATCTTTTTAAATGAATAATGTTACCGGAGTCCAAAATATTTAATTAAAAAATATTTTGGACTTGTTACTGTACAAGTATTATTTAAACATTTGAAAAGAACCAACTAATAAGAGACTTGTGAGTGGGCCTATAACCTATTGGACTCAAGTGAATAACCGTTCCAGTCTTGAATGAACTGAATAGAAGGAGAGGAGCCCAATAAGCCAAAAGCCCAACAAAGGAACCTTTGTACCACGAAGAACACTTCTCAGACCAAACCTAAAAGAACGCAGAAGCGGATTTCACGAAGAGGAGGCTAGATTATCAATGATTCTCTCTTTTGGAAATTAAATATTGATCTTGTTCGCACACAAACAAAAGAAATATTTAATTAAAAAATTTAAAGCATAAAAGCCAGTGGATATCAGTTGCTTCAAGTAAAAGAGGATTCTGATCAATTCAAAGCCACCAGCCAGACAACAATTCAATGGTTGCAGTTAAATCTATTATTTTAACTTTAAAATGAGGTCTTAATTTTTATGGTTCAAAATATTTTTTAAAAAATTTTAAAAATATATTTATATTTCGATCAATCTTAATATAAATATATTTTTTTCTAAATTTTTAGAAAATAGTTTTGAATCCTAAAAGTGAATTCTAAAAGTTAAGATCTCATTTTAAGATCTCATAGAAGAATTCGTTGATTCGTTTGGTAGTATGTTGTGTTTTGAGCTACTGTGGTGTTGTGTTGTGAGTTTTAAAACTGTGGTGCTGTGCTGTGAGTTTTGTTAAGAAAAAGTGGTTTGCGCGTCTCTAAAAAAACTATGATGGGGTGTCGTAATGTACACTTTTACTACTTCGGATGCAATAGTGTTGCCAATGTCCAAGAGATTTTGTAGAATGGCCCTTGGATGTTAGGGGGGAAAATTGATTGTTCTGCAACAATGGAAGCCCAACTAGATCTTCACAAAAGATAAGATCACTCAAATCCCAACCTGGGTTCAGCTCCATCGTCTCCCGCTCCACTTTTGGAATGCCAAGGGCCTCAACATGGCTGCAAGTGCAGTAGGAAGGCCTATCACTTGTGATCGTATTACAATGCAAGGTACGCGTACTGCTTTGGCCTGAGTCCGTGTAATGCTTAATGCTAAGACAGTACCCCCTACTTCCTTCATGCTTGGGAGCATCAATGAGGGGAAGACCTAGTTGAAATTCAAGTTGAATATGAGCGGAAACCCAAGCACTGCCCTACCTACTGCGTGTTTGGCCATCGCTGCTAGATTGAGACCACATACAACCCAGAGCAGCTTGCTACCAGGAAAAATGAGAAGCGTGAATAGAGACCCAAAGTGGTGGAGATTGGAGAGTGCACAAGCCCCAACTATTCCCACCGTAAGACAAGTGTTTGATACCTTTATGATAACAAAAAATTATAAATCATGGTTTCTAGGTCCAGTTCTTGGTAATGTATCATTTATCTTTATTTTTGTTAGACTTATAATCTCACATCGTTTGAAGAACACCAAGCATTGTGATTTATAAGAAAAGCCAAAATTTATCTCAATCAACAATTTTTTTTTCTAGACTCAAGTACCGTTATGTGAGGCAATCCAGAGAAATAAAATTGTTCGGACCCGATATATTCACAGTGAATTGGCAAACCCGAAGCGGCTCGATGTACCATTTACACGAAACCAAAAGGTTGCAAGTCTCTTTTCCAATTGATATGAGTTTATGTGAGTACTTGGATTGATCCATTGTCTTCAAGGGCTCTGAGTTAGTGGGCATGATTGCCATCTTGATTTCACATGAAACGATCAAGGTTGATGGAATTGGTGCAAATTCTTCTTAACAAGTTGGAAGATTGATTTAATGCAGAGGACGATCCAAGTAGACTTGAACAATAGAGATTAAAGTCTTATTCTGATTCTTATCTTATATGTACGTCACATTAATAAAATGATGCACCTACAAATATATGTAAATATATATCCTTTTGGAGGGTGATGCGCTTGAGAATGCGATTGCTCTAACTAGACGGATAGGTCCCTCAGACTCCATGATTTTATCTTTAAAGACATCCGATCTCATGTGTGTTTTATCACCCATCAGATTTTACATACCCTCGCCCCTCGGTTGTGTGATAGAGTGGTTGATATCCTGGCCTCTCTGGAGCGCTCGGTCGAAGTAGTTTCAATCTTATTAGAGTCAGTTCCCCCTCCATTTAGGCTTTACTCACCTCCGGTTGTAATTCCGTTTGATTTGTGGAATTTCTTCTTCCAAAAAAATATATATAGACGAAGCATAGAGACTGCATAATTATATAATTGCGCAGAACAATCATCTTTATATTCATGCATGGTTCAATCACATTGAGGAAACACAGACAAGAAAGCAGAATCCTAGCAGTGTCGACATATTCTGATAAACCATTAATCCAGCTATCAAAAACACTTCAAGCATCCAAATATATTTGTTGCACAGAAACAGTGATGAACTGCTCTTCTGCAAAATTTGTTGATCAACTCAAGAAACAACCAGGCCCCTCGGTGCTTCCATGTTTCTGTAGCCTCGTCCCAATCTTTCAGTAATCTACCGTAATACATCAATTCCAGCCATTAACTCATCACCCAAGTCGGGGGAAAAAATCCTCCTCTTTTCTGAACAGTCTTCATGGTTAAAGATTACACCCTCCCACCAAGAACCCATGTAATACACATCGACACAGAGTCCATAATGGAGATATGATTTCGCAAAATCAACCGAAGGAGGCGACGGCCTTATGTGCCCCCTAGAACCAAAGTAGATTGTAATTCATTGATGGAATTAACTCAAGACTCCCGAAGCGCCCGAAATTATGTTAAGAAAAATTACGAAATATTGTTGAATTTATTTATTTGATAAACCAATCAAATAGTGACACGAGAACATCTCAAGCGCTTAAGCTAAATCAACACGAGTGGGGCACTGCTCCTTGACCTATAATTCCATCCTGGGTTCTTCAAACTCTGCTCCTCTTGCCGCTCAAATTAGCTTTCCATTCACAGGGTGTGTGTAGACTTACAATCTCAGTCAACCACTGCTCCAGTTCGTGGGTCTGGATGCAGAATGATAAGGTAGAAGCTCAATCGTTTATTTAGCTGTGCTTTTATAGAAAATCCTCAACTTTATTTTCAAGAACTGTGTAGTGGTGTTTGGTGCTTTATTTGGCTACTATTAATGCAATCTCAGACTGTTTTCGAACAATATTGAGGAAATTGATTGAAAGGCCTTAAATTGCTGCCTTCTCTTTGTTACTTTTCGGTTGACTGATGTGCAGAGCAATTCTATGTTTATCGGTACCTTTCGAGGACTCGTCTTTTGTCTTGCCGTTATGGGTTAACTAAGTATAGTCGATGGGTTATTAGTAGTGATGGTATGAAATTTCTGTGTAACCTCATTCTTGGGCTACCCAAGAGTGGCATAAATGTTAATATTTGTTGGTTGGTTTTGTCCCAGAAGGCTCTTCAATTTTCTGTTTAATTGTGAAGGATTGCAAGGAATGGAAGGAGCATTGAGGCTCTTCAATCTTCGGTTGAATTGTGAAGGATTGCGTCAAATTGAAAATAGAATGTTGTGGTTTGTATGTTTTGGTCATTAGGGTTTTAGGGTTTAGGTGGGCTTGTGGGCTTCATTCATAAGCTCCTAAATGCATGCACTCTGTGTCTTCTTTATAGCTTGTTTTTCTCTTTTCTATTATAAAAAATGTTGACTTGTTTATCATGTTCCTGATTTCTTTTCTCTAATAAATCTTAGAAACTGATGAATTGTGTACTGATTTCAGCTATGCTCGCTCTGTAAAGCCATGGAGACCAATGATGGTTGTGTAATAGTCATTGAACTTAACAAAGATGACCCTTTGTTTAATAAAAAGAAGGTAACTGACGGTATAGGGTGAGCTCATTCTACTTTATAAATCTCTGTGGTACATTATTGTTGGTGATAACTGGGCAAAGCTATTGTCATTACCTCACTTATGTAGGAGGGAAGTTTTTTAGATGAGACTCTGTTGTGCATTTTATAATGACTCCACTTCTATTTGATTCTGGTTTTGAAACTTTGGTTCTGAATGATTCTCTACTTGTTTCTGCAGAGTTTATTACACAATAGGGGTTTCAAAACCAAGGAATATATACCCCTTAATCGATCTGAATGCCATGAATCAATTAGTGATACCCTGGAAAAGATGCTTCAGATAGCGAGAATCATAAGTTTAAATGAGGTACATCACATAACTGTTTTCTGTTTAATTCGCAGCTTTTTAAATCTGGGTAAATGTGAGTTGGCTTCTATTCTATTAAATAAATGAGGTAGCATATAACCCTTTTTGGGTGTCAACTAGGTTATATGATTCAGCAATTGTGTCCCAAGCCATTCACCTTTACCTTCTTTACGTCATTGTTTTCTAGCATACTTCATCAAAATCTAAACAGGAAAAAAAGAAGTGCGACGTGAAGGTGGTTCTTAATGATGAAATAAATCGTTTTATATTTTTACAGTATGCTATGTGAATGTGCATTTAATGTTTCATGTAATGGATTTTACGAAATGCAGGTAGAGTTATACTTTAGCGAAGTCGATGTATCTTCATCAGTGAAATTTTACAGTGTCAAGAATGAGGTGGAGGCTCTCAATTCAATTCTTTCACTTGTGAAGAACATGCTTTCCAATGAAAAGCACATGGAAATGGATGTCTTGCGAGATTTGCAAAATGAAATTGGTTTTAAGCTCCAAGAAGTTGGGGACAAATTCAGTCGACAGACCAGTTTTGATAGAAGCTATAGTTGTGACAAGGAAAAGTGTCTAGTACAGTGGGGAGAAAACAATGGCTTGAAAACAAGGTTGGAGATAGCCTGTGAGTTTCCATGTCAAAGGTTTTGTTGTGTTGTTTCGCTTGCTTCAGAAACACCTAAATCCCCCTCCCCTCGTTTTCGTTTTCACAATGGCGAGCTCAAGATTGAAGATGCTATTATATATTGCTTGTGACTAATCTTTAGGAAGACAAATTATCAAGTAAAGGAAATCTAACCTTCTCCTCATTGTATTTCTTACACTCCATTAATGAATAGATGTCAAAGGAGCTGGTAGAGGAGCCATTGTGACTGAAGATCTGAAAGTTGGAGATGTTGCGCTGGAAGTCCCTGTGTCCATCATCATCTCTGAAGAACTTGTGTACAAATCTGACATGGTAGGTATGCTTCATCTTTCTTGAAAAAAAGGATAAGATTTTCTTCTAACTCTTTTTTATCTTGGTATTGCTGAATTGCTAACAGCTTGATGGTAGAAGCACCCAATTCATGAACTTTTAATTTAAATTCCTGTCAAATGCCTTTCAAAGGTTTTCATTACTATTGTAGGTAAATAATCTTCTGCTTTATACTCCAAAACCTCCTGTTTGATATCTAAAACTGTAGACGTGACATAAGAAAGATATTTGGTGGTGGTAGTACCTCAGTTGCACCTCCTTAATATCAGTCTCAAATAGGTCTTGAATGGATTAAACTCCTTTGGATTATGCTTGAAATGACGGAAGATGCAAAAAATAAGACACAAAAATTGGATGCCATATGGCATATGCATGTTTAACTGAATAATAAATGAGTGGTGAATAAAAATTCTTTCGCATTTCAGAAGGAAGGAAAAAAAAGACGAAGAAAAGATTCTTAACTGAATAAAAAATAGTTGTGAAATCTTTATTGATGAGCCAAGAATTAATTTTCTTATGCATTTGTTTATATGAGCTGACCATGCATCTTCCTTGTTCGTAAAGATTAATTAATAATGCTTCCTTTTTCAAAACCATTTATTTTTTGAATTAGGTTCTAGCAAAAGTTGGTTTTTAATATGGATTCTTAACAATAAGGCAAATAGAAGTGGTCTTTCCTTACATCATTTGCTTCTAGTATAATGTGTTGGAGAAGATTGATGGAATATCCTCGGAGACTATGTTGTTGCTGTGGAGCATGAAGGAGAAGCATAATTGTAGCTCAAAATTCAAGATGTACTTTGATACTCTTCCTGAAAATTTCAATACAGGTACGCCCCTCATACTTTTTCAGTGAGCATCTAATCTAGAAATGTCTGTAATTAATTTCAAAGAGCACTGAAATAGACGGGTTCTTCCTGTATGAGTTATAGTTTCTTGTTTCTTCAACATAATATGGATCACTGAATTTTAGACCAGACCCGTAATTTGAGAATGAAAAAGGACTTATCTATTACCAGGTTGTTATTTTTAAAATGTATTCATTGTGAATTATGGGAATGATTATTTGTTTCTTTTACTTAAACTTGTATCATTGTTTCAAGTTTGAACATCATGCATCAAGCACTTATGATATAACTCTTCTTGGATTGAAATGAGAATTTGTGGGATGTTGGTTAATAATATCTTAATTGTCTTGGTGGGTTAGGATGCTCCAAGTTCTATTGTTGCTGTTCTTAACATAAGCAATATGCAACATACAAATGGTTGCTGCATATAATTGTCGATGCTGATAAATGGTTTTTTTAAGAAGATATACTAAGTGGATGTAATTGTTGATGCTGATAAATGGTTATTTAAGAAGATATAATAAGTGGAAAGGAACCATCAATATGTTGGAGAGGAATTTATGTAAATAATCTTGAATATGTTTCCATTTGCTCGTAGTTTAGGATATCCTTTGAGTGGTTGCTCTGGAAAAAAGGTTCTTATATGCCTATTTCTGACTGTACTTCGTGATTGACTTTATATTTTAATCACAATAGGGTTAAGCTTTGGAGTTGATGCGATCATGGCTTTGGATGGAACCCTGTTATTAGAAGAGATAATGCAAGCAAAAGAGGTTATCTAGCCATCCTGTACCATTTATCTCTCAACCTACTTGACATTTTTGTTTGCTCTCTCAAGGGATAATAGCTTTTTGGTAATTGAGTATCCATAATCCATGTTGTCGGATGAGTTTCCCATCTTTTACATTGTCGTTCTTGATTTACCAATCCATGATTTAATCGAATGTCAATAGCCATTCTTGTGAATTTCTTTCAAGAAATAACCATCCTTATACTAATGCAATCTATATCTTTTATCAACAGGATGTGCGTTGTCTTCGAGAACCTACACTTTATAACCAATAATTAGGATTGGCGTTTGTTAATGAGGGCCATGTGTACGAGGAGTTACCTTAGTTAAGGGGTTACCTGCTTTTGCCATGTGAATTATGAACTGTTTCTTACCTAAATGGCACCCCATGGCATCATATTGGGATTCGACAGAATATTTGAGTTTTATAACTAAAAGTAACTTTGTAATAAAAGAGTTCTTATCTCCTTGCCATAGCTAACTTAAGCGATAGACTGTATATCAAGTGTTCATGGAGAAATCACATATATTACCCTTCTTTCTACTGCTGCCAGTTGGTAGGGGTTGTCTATGGTTCAGACCACCTCAGGTGGAGGGTGATCCCCAACTTTCATAATGAGTATAATTTCATCATATGTGACTGCAGAGAATTCTAATTATATGGACTGAAGTACATGAAAGGACAAAAGTATGATATTTACATTCCTTTCTTCATTTTACAGCACTTGCGCACACAATATGATGAGCTGGTTCCTCAATTATGCAAAAATCATCCTGATATATTTCCACCAACACTTTACACATGGGAGGAGTTCTTATGGGCCTGTGAACTCTGGTACTCTAACAGCATGAAAGTTATGTTTGCTGAGGGAAAGCTAAGGACGTGCTTGATTCCTATTGCAGGCTTCCTTAACCATTCAGTACGCTATTCTTTTTCTTTATCTACATGGTTAGCTCCCAATGTAAATGGCATCTGCTACTAAACTTTTTGGAAATAGTGCTTGAGAAAAAAGACGAAAAAAAAAGAAGTTATGGTACATTGAGATGGAGAACAATAGCTCAGTCGTTATATCTCTATAAAGCTTACAAAAATATAGAGTGTTGTTTACCATTAGACTGCTCCACTTTTTGTATAATTCTTTTCATTGCATCAAAATTGTCTGCCTCTAAAATAAAGACAGTAGCTAAATTATTTATTTGCTTATTTTATCTGGGCCTTTTTCCCTTGTTAGTTAATCTTTACCTTGAGTGCTAGGGCCTTTTTTGTGGTCATTCATGTACTTACCGCTCATTTTATGATGATGTTGTATGTCTCTTGTTCTTCTTTTGTTGTTCCTCTACAGTTATGTCCGCACATACTTAATTATGGCAGAGTAGATTCTGCGACAAATTCTCTCAAATTTCCTTTGTCAAGGCCTTGCCGTGCAGGAGAACAATGCTTTCTTAGCTATGGGAACTTGTCTAGTTCACATCTTACTACATTTTATGGTTTTTTACCAGAAGGAGACAACCCCTATGATGTAATTCCACTTGGTAAATTTCTTGCTTTACCACTTGGTAATTTATAAATCTATTTGGTCAATTTTCAGACTTTTCCTTATACTTTTAACAAGCACATGCTCTGCTGGGACACACACATACACTAGGTGTTGATGTTTAAATTATTGCTTAGTCCATCTTTTTTTTACGTTGCAGATATTGACATTGATCAGGTTGATTGTGTTGAGGCCAGTCCCTTGTCCAACTGGAGCAATCACATGGTAAGGGGTACTTGGCTTTCAAAAAACCATGATATGTTCTATTATGGCTTGCCATCCCCCTTGTTGGACTACCTAAGGAGAGCTCGAGGCGCCATGCTGCACACTGAGACGTGTGTAAGTTTTAGTTTCTTCTATTTATTCATCGTGACATATTAATGCCCTCGAGGCATTAGCCTTTGGCTTGAGATTTAGACTTTCCAATTTTTTTTTTAAATTTTTTTTTCAGCTCCAAGCAAAGTTGAAAATCGAAATTGAAGTTCTTGAAGACCTCCAGTCGACTTTCAGCAGCATGATGGAGAATCTCGGAGACACTGACGCAGATGTTGTCAACAGGTAATTAATTATATCCTTGGCGAGCAAGCTCAGGGTATCAAATTAAGGAAATAATTTATTTATTTTTTACTTATGAGGGTTTTATGTCATTACTGCAGAGAAAACCTGAATTGGGATGTAATGCTGGCATTAGAGTTCAAAGATCGTCAAAGCAAGATAATCTCCTCTATTTTAAATTCCTGTGATGCTGGTCTCAAGTTGCTGGAAAATGAATTATCCAAATGCACGATGAGCGATTAAGGTCAGCTCTTTTCGCCTTTTTCTATGGCTATCTATGATGCAATCCATGGTTCATCATGTTTCACACAACCCACTAGAACTAGAATATTGAAGAGGGAAGCTGAAGAGCAGAAGCAGCATGGAATTGCTTTTAAATGTGGAGTCAACAAGCACAGAAACAGTTTTTTTTTTTAAAGTTTTGTGGTGGAAGAAAATGTGTGGATACTGAGATTTGTTGTGTACTCTACATCAACAACTTGCTTTCAGAATCAGCAATAGTTGAAGGTGTGTGGCCATTAACAACCAAATTAAATTAAGCAGAAACCAAAACAAAACCATGTGTGTTTGTTGGAGTGTTGTAGAGAGGCATTATTAGGCAAGTGGACAAAGAGACAACAAATTAGTTGTTATTTTATAGTGGTAGTGCAACAAGGAATAGCTCTGGTGGTTAAAGAGGTGGTTGAGTGAGGTGGTGAGTTGGACCATTTAATTTCATCAATCATTATCATCATATTGAATTGATAATTCAATTTGTTTGTTGTGCCCCAACTGTTTCTTTATTTACAAATTTTTAATGGGTCTTGATAACGAGTGTGATAAGGGTAATGGTTAAGGATTCACTATGGCATACCAAATACTCGCACTTAACTTATTTTTTAAAAATTTATATACATATTTCAATAGAGTATGCCAAACACATAAGTAAACTTCTTACAATGGAAGTGCCATATTTGATATGGGATTAGTACTTAATTCATATGTTAGTACTATCAGAAAATTCACTCTTATATATGTCGATCACATTGCCTACTTGGGATTGTCCAGTTTCCGAGAATATCATCATGCCCACATGGCTTTGTTCCTCAAGCCTAACTACAATAGGTAAATGTTACAAATTCATTGGGTTAAAACTCAACTATTAATGGGTTAAAGCCTAACTCAGTAGGTTTGGAAAAAGATCTTATTGCATATTAATGATGGGCTTTGACTTTATTAACCCATTGGTTGGGCGTTGCCTAATCCATATGAGATTTCATCCATAACAGATACACGCCTTGCGTACATTACCAGGATTTGTATTCTAAAGATTGATATCGTCTTTAATTTTAATCCTCCTTAAAATAAATTTATGGAAAGAATTAAAATCCTTTACATGAGGGCCATGTATATATTTCCGAGACTTTTGTCATATCCTCTTTAATTATAGTCCTTCACGTAAGTGGTTATTTTTAGTAACATTTTTTAAGAATTATTTTGAGGTAAGTTTAAGCTCTGGTGGATTATTTCACGGTGGATCCGGATTAAAATAATAATCACTCAGTCCACCAAGTTGGATTTTTTTTAGGTGCTTAAGTGGGACCCTTATATGGTGGTGACCGACTGACCGGGCTGGCCAATAACATATAGCTCTGGCTGTGCCCAATAAGCAGCCCACACGCCACCACCTCTGTTTTTGTATTATTTCACTTTGTTATCAAAATGACATGTAACTCGTTAGTTTGATGATTCATGGGATTTTAACATGTTTATTTTATTAATTTAATAAATGAAATAGTTAATTTTATTTTCAGTCTTTTATCTCAGAATATATTGTTTTAATATAGATTCTATTGTTTTTTAAAATATAATATAAAATTCATTATTTTAGTTCTAAATTCATTTATTTTTAAAATTTTATTAAAAAAATAATAAAATTAAAATATTCTATTGAAAAAAATAATGGAATGAAGATTTATTTGATAAAACTCTTTAATAATGAATCTTATTAGAAAAATTTGTATGTATTGGTTGTGAATATGTAATTTTTTTAAAAATTTAATTTGAGAGTTTAAACGTTTTCAGAGGAGGAGAGATTTGCTTATACGTCTCTCTCATTTCTTTCTCTCTTCCCTTTCCTTGCTTTACTTTTCTTTCTCTCTCTTCCTTCTTTGCTTCTGTGTAACACAGAGGAAGAGAAGAGAATCTGAGGGGGTAACGGAAGAGGAGAGAGGATTGAAGCTTAGTGCATCTGCAGAATCCGTCCAAGCCGCAATAACAATTTTTGGTTTTCTTTCTTTTGCTTGGACGGATTTGATATTGTTGCTGTTCTTTTTGTTTGGTCGAGATGATGGTTTTGAACAGTTTTGATCTGTGGCAAAAGGACGCTTTCTTCTCTGCGGCCGAGGAGGTTCAGGAATCTGCGGATGTGTATGTATCATTTCTTCATTTCATTGGTTTCTGTAGCGTACATATTGTCTATGCAGGTTTTTTTCGGGTTTTGTTTTTTTTTGCTAGATTTTTTTTCTCAATTGCGGCTTAAATTGCAAGTTTAAGTGTTTTGGTGACATGGGTCAAGATGCCTTTTACCTTATGAATATAAGGACTCATGTCGGATTTTCTTCCTGTATATGCTCTGGGTATGTGATGAATCCTTCCATTTTAATGTTTTCTTTATGTAGATATTATGGTCATGAACTATTAATGGTTGGATGTATCTTATTGAATTGACAGCCAAAACCTGGTTGGCTTTTGCATTGCTTTCATGAATTTGCTGTATTTTCTCGCTGTTGAAGATCCTGAGCCTGCTGTATGGTTAGTTTAGTACTTGTTCACTTTGTTGATTGTTTTGCGTGTATGTGGCATTTTGATTTGTTCAGAATTATGAGAATAGTGACGTAGTTCTTTAGAAACACTCAGTTGTATAGGAATGTAACTGATTATTATTTTGGCTGCTAGTCTTTGGGTCTGATACTATGTAATCTAAAACATTGGAACCCTAGAAAGAAGTAGGTGTACCCTATGAAATGATATTCAAGCTGTATGATTCCCCTGGTGTTTTTGTACATTGCATGCGCAATTATGCTTTGTTGCTAGTCCATTTCTGGGAGATTATCTTCCTGAAATCTTAAGACCCTCCTTCCCGCCTTCAAGAAGGTTTGAATTTTTTTATGAGAATATCTTCTTTTGTATTGTACATGCAATTACTAAAGGATTCTTGTATTGCCATCTCCCTAAAGGGCCTAAACAAATGCTACAACTGACTACTAGTTTCTTTTCTTTTTATGGAACATCATTAGTTTAGTGGAAACATTTTTTTTATTGTTTTGATTATGAATTTTAATTTGAAGGCCTTTTCTCTTTGCTTATGTTATTCTCGCAGTATGCAATCGACATACAGGATGTGGTTAAGAGAGAGGAGAGAAGGGATCACTCCAGAGCATTTCGATGAACTCTCTAGGGAGCTGCAAACTGCTTTAGGCACCGCAAAATGGCAGGTCTGCTTCTGTTATTCTTTTATAAGTTCAGTATTTTTCTACTCTTTGCTCCCATGCCACTGAATTGATAAGCTTTGTTTTCTTTTTTCTATGAGCAACCAGGAAAAGGGGGATGGGACTGTGGGGTGGAGGGAATACCAAAAACTGATTAGCTTTTTTTATCGCGATTAATCCAAATTTTCTTTATCAACTTTCTCAACTGATCTAATTCGAAGTTTTTGTTCATGAAAAAGATACTTATGCCTTTTTGGCTTCTCAGTCAGCAATGAAGATATTGTTGAACATGTTCAATTGGTTTTTCCTTTACTCTGTTTTCTCGCCCACCATTTTAATGTGCAGAAATCCTGTCATGGTCTTTCTTTTATCTCCTTAGTTAGTCAATTGGCTTTGACGAGCAATAATTTTTTTTGGAACTTTTAATGTTGTATCAGTTGGAAGAGTTCGAGAGGGCGGTCAGGTTGAGCCAAGGACGCTCTTATGATGATATTAAAACGTCTAGGCATAGACAATTTGTTGCTGCCATTGAGGGCCAAATTTCTCATGTTGAAGAAGAATTAATGGAAGCTTTTAGTGAGAATGGTAAGCAGCCACTACAATGGGTAAACCTGGATGAAAATGAACGGGATGATTTAGCCATGTTCCTCTCTGGAACTTCTGAAATCTCAGAAACTTCTACAAGAGGTTCTCTTATGGAGAATCATCATAGGAGAAAAGATTTTGACCTTAATACACATTTCAGCAAAAATATTTCTGATGAAATGGAAACTTCCAAAGTTAGCACCACTAGAAAGGATCCAGAGTGTATCATAGATATAGAAGAAAAAGAAACGTTGGGAACGAGAGATGACATAATATGTCCATCTGATAAAGCAACTGGCTCAAAAAGAACATGGAGTAAACCAAATTTTGGTGCCTTAAAGATTGTTATTGCTGACAAAGGTGAAAGTAGCCGGTTACTGTCCAGTGTTGAGGCCACTCCCAAAGAAAAAGGGTCCAAATCCATCTTCTGGCAAAGGTTCAAAGACCATGCACAGGCAAAGGGGGCAGTTAATGTGTGTAGTCAGGTCAGTTCATAATTTATATCAAATAGTATGTTTGATAATTTATCAATCAGAAAAGGTCCACATACCTTTTGTGTTATATGAAATTGGAATTCCCGTTTCTCACATCTCTCTCTCTATGCTCAGCTTTTGGTTAGTTAAATTATAGCTTTCTGTATAATGCTTTTATAGTTTGAATGGTAAAGAACCTTTTTTAATAAAGGCACGAATGGTGCCAGACAGTGTTTTAAAAGGCGGGTTCGGAAACCGAGGCGCTTGACTTATTTGAGGCGAGGCGTAAGCCTCGAGGCGTAACGAGGCATAAGCCTCGGTAAGAATCAACAAAAAAACCTATATGCTTAATCTAAAATGTACATGTACACATTCAAATAATATAATCATATCAATTTATGAAGACATAACTCCATCCATCATCAATTCAAGTGATCAGCAGAGAAATTTGGAGTTGGACGCAGAATTAGAGAGAAAGTCTAATTGAATAAAGTCTTCAAGAATCAAAATAAATCAATTACTTCCAGCCATTCTCAATATGCTAAAGCTACATGTCTAAAACTAGTGGGTGTTGTGTGGATGATAGGATTTGTTTGTTAGAGAGAGAGAGAGTCTTCGAGAATTTGTCTCAAGAATCGTCGTCCTCGGTTGGAATGGCCTCGTTGGGTTGTTTGTGTTTTTGTTCTTTGTGGGCGTTGCTTTTGATAAATTGTGGTGTGTCAACAATTACGCCTCATACGCCTCGAGGCGTATGCCTCAGGCATATGAGGCGTAAGCCTCACAGGCCTTTATCAAGGGCGTACGCCCGGAGGCAGCTCGAAGGCGCCTCGCCTTGAGGCGCGCCTCAGGGCGTACGCCCTGACCGCCTTTTAAAACACTGGTGCCAGAGATATACAAGAGGAAATGTAAAACTAAAAGACCATTTGGTCTATATTTTTGTGTGTGAGGTTTGAAGCCTATATTCTATGGGAAAACATGATTACTTTTTGGTTGGGCTTGTGAGGCTGCATTCTTTTAAATAATTTATGGGAATAGCTTCCATGAGGACAATTTTTATGTGAAGAATAGAGTAGAAAACGTTTAGGAAAAATCCAAGTTAAGAGTTGTAACACAGAAAAAGGAAGAGGAAATAATTATTTTTGTTCTCCTTAATCTCTGTTACCCATAGAGAGAAAAAGCAAAAAAAAAAAAAAGTTGTTTTAGTTTCTGATAAAATCATTCTTTCTGACTAAACATGTTTCTTTGTTTCAAAAACAACAATCATCAGAAATGTTTTGCAGTTCTAGGCGACTTATGATCTTATGTTTTGCAGATCTCCTGTCGGATTGGTGGGCTACAAAGACAAATACCAAATTCATTACCCTTGCAGCTTAGTCGTTCTATCCAACTTATGCTTGCTTTAATGCTCAGCATTTTCTTAATCAGTAAGTTCCTGAATTCGTTTAAGCATAAAGAATTATCAATTTCCTTGAGTTGACGACCATGATCTCCTTGTAATGTAACATGGTATTTGGTTTCATGATGTTATATTTATTGTGGCTACATTTTCTCTGTTTTTTTTTTTTTTTTTAATTTGATTCTCTGGCAACAGAAATAAGCTCACAGTCTGGCATTTGGCAGTGTGATTGATCTTGCAATACCATTGTGAAAGCAGTTTTTCAATTCCAAAGATTTGTCAAAAAATATTAATTTTGATGTTCAATCATTTGTTCTTTTAGAATTTACCTGTGCATTGATAGACTAATACGAAGCATGAGTTCATATCATATCTAGTCTGATTCAATGTAGACAGCATGACTTGTTAACCAATGATTTCATTTTATGGCGGCATAAATTTTTCGTGCATTGTGGAGATACTTACACTTGTAATAGGAAATGGTCCATCGCATAAAAAATCTTGTTCTTTTTGTGATAAATTATTTAAGTAACAGGTAATGATTGAAAATTTAGTTTTCTGGGAAGCTTGTAGAAGAATGGTTTTGTGTAGCTGGAATTATCAAAATAGCCTGTATAGAGCAGTTGTCCACCACACAATGCATGCTGTTTTTTGACGGTGCTTTTTCCCTTTGTTTGAGTGAAGTTTTTTAACAGTATTTAATTGATAATTGTTGTTGGTCTTTGCTACTGCTTTGATCTAAAGTTGTGGTATTCTGGAGCAAACTTGGAAAACTGCTTCATTTGAAGTTGAAAACCAAATGACATGCCCTTGTTAATTTTATTTTCTCCTGGACAGAAGTCTTTGATTTGTTTTGTACCTTCTAAAATTACTTTTGTTGTTCACCATCTGGTTAATGATTGTAGCTATGCAACTTAGGGCAAATGCAATGATAAAGTATTATTGGGCCAATAAAGATGTTGCCTTTTGCTGATGTGGCTGTATTGTAAAATGTGTTTTGCTGATGTGGATGTATTGATATTTGATGTTTTGGTGTAGTTTTGTTGTGGATAATATGGAGGAATGGAATATTGTTGGCCTCCATGTTGGGTGGGAAGAGAAATTGTATAGAAATTTGTGTTTTGTTGATGTGGTTGTATTGGAAGATGTGTTTTGCTGTATTAGAATACGTGTTTGACTTGACTTTTTGTGTAATAGAGGTGGGACATGGCCAACATTTTTGTTGGCCCAGCAAATAACAAACCATTGCATTTTCCCTTAGAGTTCACATGTTCAATTCCTAAAAACATTATTTGCACATATTATGTGGAGGTAAGGTATGCGTACATTATGCTTGTCCCCGACCCCGCCCATTGTGGGAGTCCTATGCACGGGACTTTTTTTACCTTTTACCATCGGGTTAATGATTGCTACTTTGCTAGTCTTTTCCCTTCATCTTATCATTTCATAGCCGCCTTAATCTAACTTAAGCACAAGTTTTAGAAGCTTTAATTTGCCATCATGGTTATTGGGCTCTTTGACACACAAAAAGTTGTTTACGTGAATGTTCGTATTTATGGACATATTGAGCCACATAGGAGTACTTAAAAAGTTGGCTGAAAGAATACATTTGGGGGAAAACAACATATCAAAGCCTTGTGACTTTTCAATGATTTGAAGTCTTGGATTTTCATGTCTCCTGTCTGCTGTCTATTGATATATAAGATATCATGCTGATGTGGGATCCTTTTCTTTGTCCTTGCAGTGCATTTTGTACTTTATACAAATTGACAGGATAGTTCTCTCCTTGTGTGGATCGAGGTAATTGTATTGTATTTTAAAGTTATTTTTTGCCATATTAAACATGAACGGAGGTAACATGGTTCTTTTTAAGTGCAGAGTGGATATTCCACTTGAGTAAAAATTGTATGGAATACCTACTTGGCAATAGCCTAGCTAGTTATCTCTCCGGACTTGGGGCGTAAAGAATCTCGCCCGAGTTTGGGGGTTTGATTCTAAGCTGACGCAACTATTTCCGAATGGTTTGCATTGGGTCTCGGCCCAACTGGTTTTAATTGTTTTTTTAAATGCTATGTCAAAATTTTCAATAGATTGTAAGTACTTCATTTATGTGATGATAAGAATGCTTAATTAGTCAAAAGTGTTGACCATTTTGCTATCCTCTATATAATCTTGTCCGTGAATAAGAAGAAACCCCTTTTGGGTGTCGGAAAAGGAATCCTGCATCTTAGCAAAGATGGTCCATTCTCCGTTGATATATTTCTTTTGGATTTATTTATTTGTTATTCTCCTCCTTTTGGTGTAAACCCAGAATTTCTGTTTGTATATATATTATTGTGTGTGTCAACGTATGAAAAGGACATCCTTTGGCTAGCGCTGGGGAAGTGTTTTTATTACTTTCAGGTATATAATCCGTAATCTATCTCTTATCTTTTGTCAGAATAATGCTCTAGCATTGTAGTATGCTGTGCTTGATTTCAAGTGACGCTTCATTTATATTGCCGTATCTAGTATACTACAATAATCTTTCAGGTTCTGTATTTCTTTGTCTAACTATTTGGTTATTTTCAAGTCTGCAGGTTACTAGTGTTTCCTCGTGAAGGGACTACCTTGGTTGATTTCAAAGCCTGGATGTCAGCAAAGTATCTGCACAAGGAGTGAATCCAACCACAGTAATTGGAAGCCCTCAAGTGTTTATATTTTTGTGCGACTCAAGATGTATATGTATTCATGTAGCCTTGTTTCTTCCAATATATGGTAGTGTTGATAATCACATTGTAATTAAGGGTTAAACCCAAGTTGATGAAGTTGGATTTACTGATGTTGCGTGTATCGTTCTCACTTCAGGACCATGGTTAAAATTAACGATATTAGTTCCACTGGAAATCCCTCCGTGCTGTATATTTGTCCTGGAAAATCTATAAGAGAAGCTGCGAAATTTCTTGATACTCGTTGTTACAATTATTGCATTTGCTATATGATGCAGCTTTGAGCTCTTCCTTCTCAAGATATGACAATTTTTCTCCCTACATATATTACTGTGTTTTCCAGCCGACAATTATTGAGAAAATTTTAGTGTCTGGAGCAGAAATTTCATTGCCACTATATGTTGTTTGACCTAAACAGAATGCTCTGCTGCTAATACATACAAGACCTGGAAGAAAGAATACAATCTCTGTTTATGCGATTAGGTACGAAGCATGCCCATTTCTTTTTAGGAATTAGTATTTGAGCTTTTCCTGCAAAGTTGCACTATAATTCAGCTAGGTCAATAATACTAGGTTCCTCAGAAACATATATCAGCAAAGATATACCAAATGCAGATTAAAATTTTCAGTCTTCAATCTTAAGAAGAAAAGATATTACAAATGCAGGGCTCAATTGGCGCAAAACTTAAAACTAACTTCTATCAACCTAACCTGGGTTGAGCTGGGTCCTATCCTTGCGCGCAGCCAGGTTCAAGTCCCCCTCCCCCGGCCTTGGACCTTTGTCCACCGAGCTATTAATATGTATTATCTACACAAGTCACATGAGGAATAGTGTATGACATAGTCTCAGTTACAATGTCAGAGGACCTTAACGCCAGTTGCTGTCACTTTGAAGCCAAATGTTAAATCAGATATCAGAAACTCTGCTAATTAAAAATATCTTCTAATTATTATGGCCTTCCCAATGAACTATTCAAAATGCTCAAACTCAGAAAAACACAGTTTGATGGTAATTGATTTGATTTAGGGTTATCCTGTCCTAAAAATTGGTAAATTTATAGCTTAAGAGTATGTTTCCTCATAAATAAATAGGTAAAACATCAAAAAAAGAAGAAGGAAACACATCATAAAATGGCTCAAATCTCCACAAACTAGTGGAGGATTATCTAGACACAACAAGAAAGCATAAATTTATCAAGTAGTGAAGTCTTGTTAACAAATGAGAACAATCATAAGTGAACGCTTGCTTCCCCACTTGAGGTACCATTCGAGTATTAAATATCTTAGCCCCTAAACAAAAACGGAGTCCATGACCCCTTTTTAGAGCGTATAAGGATAGGTCGAATTCAATTTATACCCATAAAGAAAAAGATTAGGTGCCCCCTCAATCTATTCTATCAGCTAAGACTGATCGAAGGCCTTCAAAATAACTGCTAAACTAGTTTCTTCTCATTAACTTTTACTACCACTTCTACAAATTGTCTAAATATAGCTATGGAGATTGGCTACATCAACAATATTAAGTGCATATCGTCTTTCCATGAGAAATCTATGACAGCCTGTTCAACCATTTACTTTCTTTGCTTGAGAAGCAACATAGATGAGCTGCATAAACTTGAATCACATTATTTTCTACTGCTTTCGCATGAGACATACATATTATGAATCCTGGGTTCCAATAAGTTCAATGAAGATGGAGCTCAATGCTTATTCTTGTTGTGAGATAGATAGGCAATTATTATCTGTCTTTCTGTATAGTGGGAATGTGAGCAGAACATCTTCTTTGATTGTAATTTTGCACCTGGAGTGGCATCCCTAGTGAGGGAGGGCGAAACAAGCTGCTAAGTTCATAAAAAACTGGAATCTCCACATTGTAATGGAGCAGAGGACCTCACAAGCTGGATATGTCTAGGGAAGCAGTTCTTTGAGTTTCAGTAAATCAAAGAGGAAGAAAGGATTCAGTTAGTACTTAGTACAATATCATTTGGAGAAAGATGCAACGTTATGATGCCAGTTGCGGGGTTTTTGGGGAAGTGGTCTTGGGAGAGAAGCTTGGGATGTCAGATGTGGGATTTTAGGGGATTTTAAGAAATATTTACTGCCCAAAATACCTCTACCTCCAAAAGCCTCTCACAAAATCCTCCTCCCAAGCAAGGTTATAGCCTTTGGTTTTGGTTAATTTAGAACTGACTCATCTAATCCATGGACTCAGTTACTGAGGTGAACCAAACCCTCAGTCGATTTTTGTTGACAGAATTTAGTCATATCAATGCCTAGCCGGTTTTGTGCAAGACATTCCCACTGAAAGCAAGTATTTCCAGGGTTGTATAACAATGGGAAAACCAAAATCTAAGGGAACAAAGAAATGTCTAGCAACTTACTGAATCAAGAACAGATTTAGTGAATTGCACAGATTATGCATGGACTGTTTTCTTATTCAGTATCTCACCACATGAAAGGTAAAAGGGGATGAAATGACATAGGAAACAATTATTGTAATATTATTATTTTTTAATTTGAATTTACAAATGAACTTACTGTCTTCCAAGGATCAGTGTACTTCAATGCTTCGGGTCCTTACTCAAATTAGAAAATTTACAAGAAAAAAAAATCTAGAAAAGAGCCTTGTATTGTATGCATCAAAATCCAGAAAAGAGGCTTGCATTGTTTGCATCAAAATTAACAAATTTACAAGAAAATAAAATCTAAACAAGCCTATCTTTGGCTCTTAGCTACTATCAATGTAAAACAACTTAAAACAAAAACAAATAACAAAACTTTTAAGAGGAAGAAGGGAGAGCCATACATACTGTACTCTTTGAAAGTCCAATCATAAGTTCAACCCAAACTCAGCACCGCTACCTTCAGAAGATCTTATATTATTATCTTCTTTCAACTCCAAAAACGCCATCTCTCGTGATCTCAAACTCACATGATGTATCAGGCAAATGAGGTGCAAAAATCACATGAAGAAACCTCGTTGTTCGCCTACACAAGTTATGACCATCACTGCAATCCACCAATGCATCGTCTTCTCGAACAATCTCCTCCTCCCTAGACAGGAACAGCCTTGAATTCACACAATTGGCCCATGCCAGCCCCAGAGCAGCACAAACCCGTCTACCTGATGAGTACAAAGCTCCCAAATTCCCAACTCTGACCCCATTTATCCCCTCACTTGGTCCCATAAAATCAACAACCTGATTAGTCACTACAACAGCCAAACTAAACCTTTTAGCCAATGCCTTCAATTTTCCGGATATCTTGAAAAACAGCGCCGACCTCCGCTTAAGTTCCCTCGGAGTGTTATCAAACTCGGATCTAAATAGTGCCGCGATTGAGTCAATCACAATTAGCTTAACGGGCAGTTGGGTATTCCTGTTCACAAGAAAAGACTCTATCTTGGACATTATATCGAGCAATTGGTCTGCAGTGTGTATGCTATGTACATATAGATGATCACATGGATTGTAATTTACGCCGTTATAAAGGCGATTGTACAGAGAGCAAAAGGAATGGGAAAGTTGATGAAGTCGGCGAAAGGGAAATGGGAATTCCGTGTGGAGATAGAGAGAAGAGGCAGCAAGGCCGCCGTGTGAGACAGGGAGCTGGAAGTGGAGGGCGATTTGGAGGCAGAGTTGGGTCTTGCCGGAACCGCTTTCCGCTACAATCTCGGTGATGGAATTGCACGGCACTCCGCCTCCTAGCGATCGGTCGAGGATGGGGCAGCCAAGGGTGCATTTTTGGGTGGATAGTGGTCCATTTAGGAGGTTTTCTGGTGTGATTGCCATTGAGAGGGAAATTTTGTGGCAAAACTTTATGAATTTTGTATTTGTTGACGCTAAAATAGATACTGTTTATAATTTCCAAATTAAAGATGAACTTTACCTTACTAAAAACTAAAAAGAAAGATTTTTTTTATATAATTTATCATCTGATCTTCATCATCTTGAACTTGCACACTTCATTGGCATTGAAGCAATTAGTGTACATATAAATGCAATCTATGAGTAATTGAATTGGGTATAGAGAAATCGTTCTAACCGGAGAATCATTAAATTGTCACCTAATCACTCTATGGTTGGCATCGATGGTGAGTTTAGGGATGGCAACGGGTCGGGTACCCTTCCAATTAGTGAATATCAAAACCGTTTCTATTTAAGGTAACTAATACCAAAACCTTTCCAAAACAGTGTAAAAAACCATTTAAATTTCCAAACCGAAATCATTCCATAACCGTTTAGCATCGGGTACCCGTTTATCATTTAAATTTTTAATTTTTTTAAATTTTCTATAAATGTATAATTCAATTTCTTAAAAAATAATATGACTTATCATGTTATTATAGTTTGAATGTATAATATATAATTCTATTATATTATTGTATTTAATATACTTGATCATGTTAAAATTTAGCATCCTAATAATATACTTTTATAAAGATGATTTATAATGTTATTACTATAATTTACTTTTTTAATTAAACTGTACCCTAAATTCGGCATCAAAAACCAAACCTGACCCTAAATCATAACGGATTTGAAAATCAAAACCAAAACCGTTTCCAAACCCTATATGATCGGTTTTCGAGTTTTAAATGGATCAGTTATCCTATGAATAGTGCTCGGATCGGTTTTTTTGGCCATCCCTAGGTAAGTTTGATTGTTGGACCATATGTCCTACGTGTGTGATTTTGATGATATAATTCATTGGGTGCTATTTGATTATATGTTGAATTGCGATGAATTTGAATGAGCTTGGATGAATAAAATGCTTGTGAAATGTTGCTTGAGCATGCTAAGTGCTAGGCTTGTGCCTAATATGTGAAAAAGACCTAGCCAATCAATTGCCTAAGGCATCGTTAGAGTTCCAGAGATCTAACCGATCGATCGCCTATTAAATGAGATCAATCTCCTATGAGAGGAGATCAAGCTACTTTAGATAGTGAAATTTCAGTTTTGTACTCATTGAATGATTTGCTTCATTACTTTATCAAATGTTGTCGGATATTGGACTATGCTTAATTTGATTTATCATACATGATTTATAGTTTACTGAAACTACATAAATTGATTATGATTGACTTAAGTGCACTTCGTTGAAGTTATTCTGAGTTTGCATAAAAATTGTGGAGTTCTATCTCCTATTTCTTTGTAGGTACAATCATTTGATCATTAGATAAAGATTATGACTAACTTGGAGAGTGCTTGACTCGCGGCAACCCAAGAATGGGCTTGGAGATCAAGGCTTTGCTAGGAAAATCCGAGTGCTCAGTAATCATTCGCTAAGGAAGATTTAATTGAGCTTAATGGAACTAACCTTATGACTATTATCTTCGAATATATTGGAGCTACCATTTATCTATCTCAATTGATGAAATTTATCTGTGCATATAGTGCAAGCTTTGGCCTGATTTCATGAGGTCTTGAAAAATATGAGTTGTATGCATGAAACGAGCTGGACCGAGCATAATGTGCATGAAAATGGTCTTGGAAAATGTTGGAAATTAAGGCGCCTAGGTAGTGTCTCACACAGGAAGCGAGTCCTTTTGAATTTTGATGCTCAAATTAATGGTGAGGATTTAATGAGTTTTTGATCAAACGGTAAGAACTTCTTGCTGAACATAGAAGGTAAAGATGAAGATTTGGTTTTGATCTAAGGGTTGGATTTAATTTGCCAGAGTTTGCTGAGACAAAAGGAGTCCTTCCTCTTCCATCCATGGATAAGCTTGCTTTTTGCGAGAAAAGAAACCATCTTTGCTCTCAGTCTACCAAGCTTTCAAGCTATCATTTACCTAATCTTGCTTCTACCCGACCCGCATACATCCCTCGTCAACTTGCTTTTGCAAAGAGGGAGTGCTTCTCTTTCAGATCAGTAAAATCCTCATTTGTTCTTCATTTCATTCATATTCAAGAGGTTATCCACTATATTTGAGAGAGTTCCTCACTTGTATTATCTAAGTGCTATCCTTGAGCGAACCCATTTGTATCCATACTTATAGAACTCACTTTATTGGACTTGTGTGTCAAGACACTTGCTTGAGGTTGATTTGTGTGCTTTACTTGCCAATATTTGCGTTCTTACATTTTGTCAAGTGCTTACTCGTACCTTGTATTCCACTCAACTTCTATTACATACATTAATGCATTGATCGAAATTGACTAGCTAGGAGGACCATTTAGAGACCAATCCTTGCTTGTGTTATGGTATTTAGTATTAACGTGGTTTAAATTGGATTAGATGTTTCTATTTAAAATTCGGGGATACATTAATTCACCCCGTCTCGTGTAGGCCTAGCTCCCTCAGATCAAGTGGGTCAGATTTTTTTTAACCGCGAACGACATCATACAAGTTTATCATTTGATATCCAATATGAGTCTAAACTCAGACTGCTAGGCTCGCACGCGTAGAAAATTTTCACTTAACGACATAATAAGTTTGGTTAAAACTCAATACATGACCAAAAAATAAGTGAGTCAAACCCATCATAGCGTTAAATCTCTATAAATGTTGTCGTAAAAACTTCCATTATAACCTTCCAATTTTCCGAACAATCGGGCCAAATATTATGTTGCCTGTAAACATTAACAGCTGACCAACTTAATTGGCGATCCTATCTATCAATCTCCTAACTTCTTTAATACGGTGACGTGTTGACGTCCACAATCTAGAAAAATATGTTTTAATTTAACTATTTTTGATAGAAATGACCATGAAAGAAACTTTCCTCACAAACTTTAATCAAGAAATTACTACTTAATTTTTTTTTGACATAATTTAAGTACCACATCATGTAATTAATTAACATATAAGGGAAAAAGAAATTGTGGCAATATAATATTGAAATAATCGTATCATCATTTGATTGAAAACGATAATGTTAATTACCAGTGAATTATGCTCATCATTCCCACCCAATCTTGTCGTTAACTTTATAATGCATGCATTAGCATTAAATAAAGCAATGCCACTTTTAAAATGTGGCTTGCATGCTAAGTAAGTAATTTCTTAAATTCTACTTTAACAAAAAATTAATATCCGCATGATTATCGTATATAGGCATTATTAATCCTTGAGAGTAATTAGGGGTGGTAAAACTATGTCAGGTCCAGACGACGGAATTTGTTCGACCCCTATTAAACCAAGTTTAAACATAAGTTATATGTCCGAACTCCGAGTCACAACATAAAATTTTTATCCTGTTTAAAACCGGGTCCGGATCCAAATACATAAATCTTGTGTCCGATTTACTTGACCAGATCCTAACTTAGATTATGTTATTGTTCGGTTTACTTGTTCGAATTTAAACCAATACGAATTTGGTTAATTAAGTACGCCCAAAATCAAATCCGGGTTAGGATCCGAATATATAAATATTTGCAAACACGTGATGTTGTGCGACCCGAAATTGACTCAGAATTAATTTTTTGCCACCCCTGAGAGTAATATTAATATTTCCAAATTAAGGTAGACAATATTGGTCATATATTAATTCTCATGCATTAAATGCACTCCAAAAATAAGTAGTTACGTTAAAACTAGTATTAAATTTATTTGAATTTGAAGGGCAAAAAGAAATCATCTAGGGTTGGTGAATATGATTTGAACACATCTTGGTAGGAGATATGTAAATTTCAAACTTTCATAAATATATTGAGTCCACTAACTTAAAGTTACTATTAATATCATGATTTACTAAATGAAAGCAACACTACGACACTACTTGATTTATTGCTTCATGGCTTTAGTTTTCTTTACTTGTGAAGTGGATTTAAGTACAAAGAAATTTGTAATAATATGGCTTGTTTGTCAAGCTCCATAGAAGATAATCTATATATAGTTAATCATTCGTATTTATGAAGTTGTGTATAATAAGGCATATATAATTATGAAAATTAAACACAAGGCATGGTATCATAATAATGACAATAATAAAAGAAAAAAGGCTGGTAAAAGACAAGTAAAAGGTTTTGGACGTGGACATTGAATATGTAAATATATCACCTATGTGTAATTTTTTTTAACATAGGAACCCGCTGTCATTATTGTTCGTATATGCACTGGGTGTTCGCTCAATATGTAGCATAGAAATCACGCCTGCTAGACAAACACGTGATAATTTCATGTATGAACTCGGGAAGAAATTGGATCAACGACCTCCAATGGAGAGAAGACTTTCTCCTAATCATTAGGACAAGAGTTAGATTCCTATACCTTATGTATATATGTGTATTTACCTAATTTAACAATAAAATTTATTGACGACTAAAATTTTCAAAAGTAAGCAACTCCTATTCAAAATGTCAACAAACTATCATTTACGGAACTTATATTGTCAAATTTTCTATGAGATATAATTAAAAACATCAATTATAAAGTTAAGGGATAAAATTCAAAAGAAAAAAGAAAAAGAAAGGATCAAATTGCATAGTTACTAATTGTAGATATGAACATTGTCTAAAATAATTATAAAATAAATAAAAAGGCAATTAAAAGTAAGTTCATCTTACGTACGGGAACTAATTCTTGAAATAATTAATAACCAAAGTAATTGATCTAATGTTACGTACGTAAGCAGACAAAATGGATTGTAGAATAAACTAATTGATAATTAATAGTAATTAATAATTAATATGGTTCGTAAGCAGGCCCGCTGTCATCGGATTTTTGATATTATAAAAAAATAGTATTTTTGAAATTTTTTTTATAAATGTGTAGTATTATGTCTAACGAAATAACGAATCTAATTATGTATATTTCGTTCGAAATAAAAATTAAATTTAACATAAAAAAAAACAATTTTATATTGTCTAACATAAACTTAAAACATTCGATGTTTCAATCGCAACGAATTTAACTTTTATTTCGAATAAAATTATTGTTAGATTTGTTAATCCGAATAGTACTACACATTTATTTATGATTTATTAAAAAATCGCTAAAATGTTTGGACCCCCCTTGGGGAAACAGCGGGGTCTGCTGTCCTATCCTAAATAGCTGTTAATTTCTCCACCTGGAGAGGCTGAGACGACAAAGTGTACATGAGAATAATATTGCCGGACAAATTCATACATTTATATCATGCACCAACTCAACTCCATCACAAAAAACAAAAACCAAAAACAAAACCCCAAAACTGCTGCATATATATATATATATATAGTGTCAATATTTATGTCGCTGTCGGCAATCTCGTGATCACCATTGATTTCTCACCCAACCAACAAAAACCCAGAAGATTAAACATCATTCTCTACTGTACACACAACAATACCATTACCATGCCTTTTACTCCACGTGAAAACCAACATGATAAACATCCCAAGCATTTTGATATCCCAATTATCCCAGCTGCTGTGCTGGACGTACATGATTCAAGTGAATTCATGAGCGTTACATATCCCACATGATGCATGAAATCTCGTATGTGCAATTCAGTAATTGGGATAACTAGGATATCAATTGCTGGAACACCTATCATTACTGACGTTAAAAACTCCTTTCATGTAAGTATACACAATGTAGAATGACCATATTATCCCTGCCAAGCAAACGGCGTCGTTGCTACAGCCACGCTAGCATGATCCTTGCAGCTCAGTAGTTTGATGAGCCTGTATGAGCCCTTGCCGATACCATAGCTCTGGCGGCTGACTGTAGAAGTATTGTTGCTATTATTATCAATTACCGGCGGGAATAGAGCTGACGGGTTTTGTCTGGATTGTCGATTCTTGATATCCGTCAGCTCCATGTGTGTCGGAATCTTGGCCATGCCAAACATGAACACATAGTACCATCTAGGAGGCTTCGGTGCCGGCTTCTTCGTGGACGAGATTCTTTCCATCATTTCTTTTTGTTTGCGGTGATCGAGGGAGCCGCTGTTTCTCATGAGCTTGAGCTTTGCTTTGGTGCTGCTCGATCGAGGCGTTTGGATTTCGGAGAGGGATTTAGAGCGTTTGAGATTAATAAAGTCCGTCATCTTCTTGTTGTCTTGCGTGATTGGTTTGGCGGTGGAGGAGTAGTGATCTTTCGGAGGTAAAAGTTTGCCGGAGAGAATGATTTCTTCGGCGGGGCACATGTCGACGGGGAAGTTGTTGAAGAATTCGAACAAGTCGGAGGATGATCGCCGCGGAGTACTGTGATTGCCATGATTGTTGATGTTGTTGTTGTCAAGTGGGAGGTCGCGAAGGGAGAGAGTCTCCTCTGCTTCTTCTTCTTCTTCTTCTTGTTCTGGGTTGTGAAGATTGAAGTGTTCTCCCATATTTGTTTTTTTGTGTGAGAAGAGAGAGAGAGCAAATGACTGTGTAGAAGAGAAGATTCTATGAGAAGAGGGCTAAAAGGAGAGAGTATGTATATATATTGAGAAAGAGCCAATGAGAGATAAAAATAAACAAAAGAATAAAATAAATTAATAATAATAATTACATTGTTTTTTTAATTTTAATTTTTGTTTTTATAATATATAGGTGGCTCCAAGGGTTATTGTTTTTCAGAGCTTCTAGAAGGTGGGAGGATTTGAGAAAAGAAGGTAGAGAAAGTCATCTAGAAAGATGAATTCAAAGTCAAGACAAAAGAAAATCCAAATGGAGAGAATTAAAAGCTTTGTAACTTCAAATGAAACTATTTATTGTTTAGTGGACCAAATATTTACTCTAATGGACCCACATTTAAATTTGAAACCTTATACAAATTTGTAAAATTAGTCATCTTGCAAATATATACACTTAATTTAATTATTTTTCTTTTTATTGTGCCGACCATCGAAGTTATTCCGGTTGGTTTTAAACCCAATGAAGGGATCTATATATAAGTCAAATGTTCTGTACGCATCGCATAAGCGCATTGACTTTCTGAAAATCTAAAAATCTACTTGAGTTACTAATCTAAATTGAAAAATGTTGAAATTTGGATAACTAAATTAAAATATTTGAACGTTCGTGAGTTGAAACATGAAAAATCTTTCAATGTTGAAAAGTCGTATTAACCCCATGGATGTGTGTGTTCGATTAGATTTTGTGCAGACTCGATTTTATATCGAATTGTGTTTTTATGTTTTAGGTCATTCATTTTAAGGTATAATTTTTTCTTGAATCACACTCAAAATCAAAAAGGTTCTTTCAAATAAATACTTGTATTTAAGGGGAATGGCCTAAATTAGTGAATTAGTTTGAGATAGAGATAAGAGGGAGAGAACTATGCTAGTACGACGTCGTTTTACCATATATTTGAATATTCAAACAATATCTTGCATACCATTGTTTAGGTCGGCGAGTTGGGTAATAAACCACTAGAAGGAAGAGGGATTCTCAAGTGCGGGATCCCACACTTTATTTAAAGTGCGGCATCCATCTAACACCATTCATGCGTGGGCCCCATCACATGTGGGGATCACACTTACACATAATGAATGGTGTTAGATGGATCCCTTATTTTAAATAAAGTGAGGGATCCCTCACTTGAGAATTTTCACTAGAAGGAAAACCCTTTTATCAACAACATTTGCGAATCAAATACCTAACACGTCAATTCATTTGTGGTAACCAAAGATGAATGATTTTACTTTCTCACCTTACCATATACACCACGTGATACATTACATAATGCTTTTTATCTTCTTCTAGAAGCTTTTAACTCATATCATTACATAAGAATTTTATGTTAATTGGATGACAATTGGATTGCAATGCTCTCCTTTTGTCCATTCCTTACAAATCTTGCCGTCTGATTTTCCACTAAGTGTGGAGGAACCAAGAATAGTTCTACTTGTTTTTACTTAATTTATGTGCTTAATTTCTCAATTCTACCTTTTGTTTTCTTTTGGGTATGTTTATATTCCTTTTCTTATTGCTGCAAGGAAAGACAGATCTATATCATTGGTCTAGCTAGGCATAGCTGGATATTAAGGGGGCATTTGGTTGGCATTTAGAGGATGTGATCGGAGTGAGAATTGCTCATTCCCTTGTTTGGTTGATTTTAAGAGGATGAAATCACAAACTCATTTCACCCTTTATTCTTCCTTGTGGAGGCTTTTCTCCACGAGGGAGAATGAGTTTTAACAAAAATGATAAAAATCTCAGTAATAACCATTCCAGAAACATCCCAACAATGTGTGGTAAACATTCATTGGACGTAGTTTTCAATGAGCCCCTTGTTATGATGTAACCACACCCAATGAATACATGTCACACACTACTGGAAAACTTTTGGGATAGTTATTACTACATAAGGCTATAGTACCCTTATCTTAATATTATTTTTATTTTTTAGAAAATAAAAGGGTAATATGAAAATTATAGTAATAAAATCTTCACACTCATACTCATTATTTATTTCATATCAAATACGGTCATGCTCTCCTCATAGTCCCACACTCATTTCCACACTCACCTCACACATATCTCATGCTCGCCTCACACTCATTCAATTATGAACCAAATGTCCCGTAAATTATGGTTGGCCTGAGTGTTCACAAGAATTGGGTTGGGAAGGACAAAAAAAATTGTCTACCTTTATGTTTGTAGAGGTGTTCTTAGAAAAGTTTCAAGGTTGTATGTTACTTAGAATATCTATCTCATGATGAAATGAGGCAACCATCCTGAACGCCAGCCAATACTCGCATTAAGCAGCCCCTTAAATCATTTCAATCATTCAATGAAAATGTGGTTCAAAATGTTTTTTTTTTTTTTTCTCATCATGAGATATAATTTCCACTCTGTTTTTGAAGTGTTTGCATTCTGTGTTCTGATAAGAATCCTCCATAGTACACGAAATTTACTTATAAATGCCAAAGCTAATTCTTCTTTACTCAGCAACTAAACAATCTAGTTTTACTTCTGGGGATCAAACTGCAGCATTCTGTCTATGAAAAAATGGCAGCGTTCTCATTGTAAAATTGACTTGTAGTTTGGTCCAAGATTTGAATTCACTGGGGGCACAACTAAGTAGCGAGGGTCCAAGGCAGCGTCTCCAGAAATTTTTTTTTGAGTTATATATATGACACGAAGATTAGAGTTTAAAGAAATAAAACATTACGCATTTATTTATCATAGTTGTTTTCTATTACGAAATGATTAGTAATAGATTCAAACAACTCTTTTTTATGAAATATACAAGACATTTATTTAAAATTGGTCATTAATCTGATTGCATAAATCCATTTTATAATGTTCATTCTTGAAAAGTTTCTTTTTCACTCGTTGTTACTCTAGGCAAAATTAATGGTAACTTCATAAGTCCATACACCAAGTAAATAGAGATGCTTCTTTATTTACACTAACAATCTAAAAAGATCGCCAAACCCCCCAACTGATTAAATATGTCATAGGTTCGCATCCAATGTTTATATCTAGTTGATACTCAATAGTTATACACATTTCTTCAATGATAAATAAGGTTGTCTACCGTGTATGCATTCCTTTTGAGTGTGTTTGGATTGAGGGATTTGGGGGAAGGGAAGAGATAGAAGGGAAATAGAGTTTTTTTCTAATTCTTTTTGTTTGGATAATTTATAAAAAATTAAGGAAAGTTAGTTGAAGAGAATTGGAGAGAATTCATGAAATTTTTGTCAAAATTCTTTCTCACCAAAATAGAGTCATTTGGAGGGAAGAAATGACTAATTAAGTTATTTATAAATTAAAAACTTATTCTATCCTTATACATAATACTTTAACATAAAAATAAGGATAAATTAATAAATTAAACTAATTTTCTTTCATTTCTTTTTTATCTATCCAAATATGAGAGAAAATAAATATTATTCATTCTCTTTCTCTTCCCTTTTCTTTCTTTCTCTTTTCTTCCCTCCCCTTCCCTTCCCTTCCCTTCCCCTTCTTCCAAATCCCTCAATCTAAACACACTCTTAAGCTGGGGTAATAAAGATCAAGGTTGGGAGACTAGGCTATTTGGCTATAATGGCTCAATGGGTTAGAATATAAAATATTTTTAGAGAAATTTATCTACACACCACAAAAACACTATTTTTACACTGCTTTTTGAACATGATAAGTTTACACAAAAAAAATTATAAATCTACACATAAAATTATGATGAAAATATCAATTTACCCTTGATATGTAAAATATTAGAAATTCTATTGTTAAGTTTACACACATATTGTCTTTTTAACCCAAAATTCATCTTCACACTCTCTTACCGATTTAACCACTGCCCAGACGATTGCTGCCATTGATTCTCCACACTAGATTCGAAGTTCATTTCCAACCAAGAAGTGTCGACTTGCAATTTCGACCAAGAAAAAGCCCAATATCAAGGTCAAACAATCATAGATTGAGTAGATAAAAAGACTCTTGATTTGTAAATCTCTCTAATATGTATATTACTTCTGAAAATCTCTCAAATCAAACAAAATCGGTAAAATAATTGTTACATAACATTAGTGGTTGTGTATAATTTTACTCCATGCACTGATTTTTTGTGTTAAAAACCATTGAAACAAAAGTCAATAAACCAGGTTCGATTTTCTCTCTAGAAATCAGTAGGGTCATGTTGTTTATCTTCTAGAAAAACGATAGGGCTTACGACATGATTGTGTTGTTTTTTTTTCTTCAGAAAAACAACATCCTCCTATTGTTCTTTCCCTTCGAAAAAATCTGGTGCAAACTAAATAGTCTCTAATTAAATATGTAAAATATTGTTTATTTTAAAATTTAAATTTAAGAGTTAATATGTCATTATATACGAGGATATTTATATAAACTACAAAAAATTAAAAAGTGATATAAATATAATGTTTTTGTGGTGTGTAGATAAAATTTCTCATATATTTATTTTTCATATAGATTGGGCTTGAGTATTAAGGGCCTTAAGGTAAAATAAGTGAAGGCCCATTCAGCCCAGTGAACTACATATGTGGCTCCGCCACTCTCTGTCGATTGTTGTGGTTTTGTTGCCATTGAAATCATTATGATCAGTTCAAATTTCTGGGTCGCATCAATTTGCAACCATTTTCTTGGTTGACTACCAAGAATCTGCAGTTTCTAAGCAGCACCGGAGAGGCATCAAGAGCCCTAGTAAGGGACATTGGATGGGACATTAAAAGGAGAGCTAGGCAACAGAACAAGAATTCATTCCAGTAAGCAAAACCATTCACTACCATTAGCCCAGTCAAGTAAGATGACTGGGGAATGTACTGTCAATCCAATTAGAGCACAAACGTCACCAGAAAAATACAGGAATTCAAAGGAAAAAAGCAAAACCAGAGGTTAGAGAGAATCCATGGAACTAATCAAGGAACTAATTTGATTAACGATATCCATTCATAATATCATTCCAACATCAACATAATTGAATTGAAATATTTATAATTTGGGGCAGATCGAGACAAAACCCTAACCCTAGGCCCAAATTTTGAAACCAACATCTAACCACCGAAGCCGTAGAGAGTCCTGCCCTGTCTCTTTAACGCATAAACAACATCCATGGCAGTGACAGTCTTGCGACGAGCATGCTCAGTATAGGTGACGGCATCTCGGATGACATTCTCAAGGAAGATCTTGAGGACGCCTCTGGTCTCCTCGTAGATGAGTCCGCTAATACGCTTCACTCCGCCACGCCTGGCCAGACGACGGATGGCGGGCTTGGTAATGCCCTGAATGTTGTCCCTCAGGACCTTCCTGTGCCTCTTCGCACCTCCCTTGCCGAGCCCCTTTCCACCCTTTCCCCTTCCTGACATCTTTTCTCTCGCTCTTCTGTCTCTGATGAGATATGATTGATGACTGACTTTGCAAGATTTTCGTTCGTATTTATAAAAACTCAAGTATTATTTTACCCGTTGGATTTCCTAGCGATCCATGTAATGTCTTAACTTAGAGCCTTAGCCGTTGGATATGGAGTGCTTGTTTTTGATTGGTGGAAATTGGAAATGTTGGATTGAAGAATGTTATAGAGGGCAAAATCGTCAAACTGTGTTCGCTCAGTCTCAGACTCTGTACGAAGCCGGTTCGCTTGGAGAGCCTGTCACTCACTTCATCTTCGACATGGACGGTCTCTTGCTTGGTAATTTCTTTCTTCAAGCATATAGCTTCATTATCAATCTGGTACATTTCGAAAATTGATGGTGTTATCTGCAAATTTGTTACTCTGAGCGAACTATATTAGAACTGCTAGAAGGTTATCAATTGTACCAATTGGTAGCAGAGAGGGTGGAAAGCTCTCCTGTTCTTCATTTTTGGAAGTGTTATTGGTTGGGGTAAGAGGTTTACTTCGGATGTGGAAGGGGCACAAATCCATCAACCCCAATTTTCTATCCAAAATGTGGGGATTATTGGTTGATAAAGGATCCTAATTTCATTAAAATACTTGGATATTTACTTTTTAGTATTTTTTTTAAAAATTTCCTGCTACTTAATAACTGATTGGTTATTAACAACCTGACTTTTGATCCTTTCTCCCTTCCTCCATTGTTCAACTGAATGAGGAAAAGGATACTTATATCCAGTTTTCCACATCCAAATAAGAGCAATGTTGATCCTGTCCTCCATTTCCCCATTTTAAGTCTTTCTTTGATGTCGTATATACTTTTGCATTTTAACTTCCACAGTTTTAGATGTTATCTAGTGTGATTTTTCCTGAGTTTATCTGAGGTTCAGGACTGAATGGAACTTATGACTGCATGATGAAGAGATACTAGGATTCGTGTTTTATTCATCTTAGAAAACAAAGCAGCTCAAGTTATATTGTCTTAAGAGGTCTGCTTGTACTTGAACTGCAAATGAAGGATCATTACATATACTTGTGTTTAATTAGTTTTTTCAAAGTTGGGACTTCAACTTCTATGATTATTTCCCCGTTTAGTATGTGTAATATGCAATTCGCATACCAATATGTAAAAACTTATATCAGTGGCTGCTCAAAGAAGACTGTAGGAATTCAAGATGTGTGAACTGATGCAAGAGCATCCACCAGTCCTCTTGAGGCTAAGCCAGACTATAAGTTGGCCCGCTTTATTTTTATCTTCCGTTATTTATAGTCTTACTTTTATCGGAGACAATAATCATTGTCTACGTGTTAGTTTCTAGTGAATGATCTTAGATGATTAGCGTCAACACATTAGAGAGTAAAGAAGGGAAATGTTTGTAGTCTGTTGAAATCTAGTCTAAATACCTTTTATCCTATTGTAAGATTTTTTTTTTTATTTCTCCTCTCTGCAGGGGGGGGGGGGGGGGTTGGTGTACGATGAAGATCAAAATTGAAGATTAATGTTCTTTGTTATGAAAAATGGATATTCTTGAAGAAGAATTTGGCATTATAGAATGTGTAGAAATAAGTTTGAGGATGAAGATAGAGTTCTCTGTGCCTTGTGTAGGTGCCCATCAACTGTTGCGTATGAAACGGGCTAGGATAGCAGTTGCAGCTAGGATTTTAGTCGCTCCCTTCAAATCCAAGCACTTTTTGAGGTTCCCAATTCATGTTTGAAAAAAGATTCCGTCTGGTACCTTGAAACTTTTACTTGGTTTTAATTGACAATTACACAGCTGGACTTTGGCTTCAATAACTTTACATTCAACAAGATGCTGGCTTCTTTTGGTAATTGTTTTCCCTACTGCGGGGGCTAGCCACTTAATTAGACATCTCCATGCAGAAGGGTTACCAATTTGCATGGCTACAGGGTATGGCATCTTTAGAAATTTATAATATTTTTTCATTTTTACTAGAATCTTCCTTGATAATGATTATGATAATTCAACTCTTGTTAGAAATAGATATGGGGCACATTTCTTTAAGTTTTTCTATACTTCCAACATGAATTTTCTTAAATTGTGAAATTTGCTGATTAAGATTGTAGTCCACAGTTCTCACAGACAGCATTTTAACTTGAAGACTCAGAGACATGGTGAGCTTTTCTCATTGATGCATCAATCATCATGTTGTTATGGGCAATGATCCAGAAGTTAAACAGGGAAAACCATCACTGGACATATTCCCTGGCAGCCGCCAAGAGATTCAAGGTATAGTTGTCCAGTAGCTTTGCTCTTACCAAGATAAAGGATTATGGATGACAGTCTGCTGGGATAAAAATACAATATCTTTTGGTTCAGTTCATAACTCCTAGATTTTATAAATAGTTTCAGTATGGCTTTGCAACAGCTAATGAAATTTAGCTGTTCAACAGGGTGGCCCAGCGGATTCATGTAAGTGCCTTGTGTTTGAAGATGCATCCTCTGGAGTCCTTGCAGCCAAGAACGCTGGGATGTAAGTCTATTCATATCACTATCTCTTTCCTCATGTTGAATATTTATTATTACATCTGTATACTTGATATTTTGTTTTCAGCAGTGCACTTGTGTTGACATTAGATTTCCTTGCGTATTTGAGTGTTTGTTTAAACAATATGTATTTCCTTGTCGGAAAGAACTGGCACATCTCTAAGACTGTTAGCTTGTATCTTTTCTTTTGAGTGGAATAAAGAATTTTAATGAAAGGACTCCAGTCTTGGTTTCACTGGTTGATTGCATTGCATGTTGTCATCAAATAGAATACATAGTTTCATTATCATTGTCCTGTCTAACAAGTTCATTTGAAAGTTTAGATCTGTGCTGTGATATGATATTTATACTTGGTGATCTAAATTCTAAATAATAACATATTCGTAGGTTACCCAACCAAGGCATAGTTCAAAACTACGTGTATCAGTGAAGAACATTATAATATTGATACCATAGAGCATCCTCTTGAAGGAAAAACTGAGCCAAGCTTTTAAGGAATCAACCATAGAAGATGTAGATTCAAACTAATTTCTAGAGCATAGAGTTCTCTTTTGAACTATGAGAACGTTCAAGTAGCCATGTGCAAATTTTTTGTGAGTTAATTTTGATTTCTTTCAAGTTAGAAATGGCGGTATGAAACTTCTATCATGGCATGTGGAGATTAATTTACTGCAAAAGGGGATTCTGCACTTGCTAGGATTTCTTCATGTCTATGTAGGTATGATTTGCTCATATGTTTACCATTCTCTGGCTTCCTCTTTTGTAATTTTCCTTTTCTGTTGGCTTAGTTGTCTTTTCGTTTTTTTTTTCTTTCCCCTTTTTGATGACTTTTCCCAGACCCATAGGTGGTGGTGATTGTTGACTGGTTCTTGGGTTCCTCCAAGATTTTGAGTAATCTTGTTGTGGTAATAAAACTTCCCTTGTTTCTTTGGAGTTAATAAAGATTCCTGGGAGTCCTTGGTGACCATTTATCATTATGTCTTGCACAAAATTAACCAAACTAATTAATTTCTTTCCATTGCATATGCTGCAATTCTAATTTGAGTACAAAATTTTCCTTATTTCTCGTCTTACACTTCATATCCTTGGATAAATTGCATGAACTGGCACTAAACGTGGTCCCCCTCCCTCCCCCTCCACTTTTTTGGCCTTTCTGCTAGTGATCATTTTGGTTGTGCAATTGCATATCTTTGTTCAGTCGCCTTTTTTCTGTTTCTAACATGCGCAGAAACATGCAGACCACTCTCTCTTTCTCTCTCTCTCCATGTTGACACAATCAAACCTTATTTTCTTTTATTTTGGATGTAGTTAGCCCATTTGACTATCAAGCTTGATTATGTATAGGTTTATGAACCTGTGTCTAGATGTTGGATACAAATATGAAGATGGATTACGAACAGAGCTTCCAGCTAGCTCTGCTGCTTTTCTGTGAACTCGCCGGGGCGGTTTTTGGCTTACGCTTATAATGCTTTTTCAATTTTTAGCAAGCAGGAGATATGTTTATGGTGGGTCATAGAAAAGAGAGGAGTTCTGGTCATTGTTGTCAAGTGCAAGAGGCACACCTAAGGCACTAAGTGCTTCTGTGTTTAGGGGGTCAAGTGGCCATCTCTGTGGAAGATTACTCTATTCAGCAAGCCAAACTGAGAGGAGGTGCCAAGATAGGGTTTCTTTTGTTCAGTTCAACTATGGTTCTGGTTAGACACATTATTATGTATGAAGAAGCGCTACCTAATATTAGAACAAGTGTGATCAACCAAAGAGTTTCCTATTATGATAGGTCTATATCAAGAATCGCCGGCCCCTTTATTGTTTAATTTGCAACGGATGAACTTAGAAGACAATGTCTTTGGGCTTTGGGTTAATACCACTTTTGCACATTCAAAGATTAATCAGTGTTTTAATTTGCGTAAACATTTCAATTTAATCGTCTAAATATGAAAATGTGCCAAAAAAGTTACTCGGGTAAATTTTTTAAATTTTGGACAATCAATCTGCTTATGTGGTAGGTTGACCGAAACTAGGTGGAAGTTCTTCCTCGTCACTTTTTTTAAAAAAAAATTTGGGGTTTTGGTGTGTGTGGATTAGATCTGAGCCAACCTAGGGCTTTGATATTTTGTGGACTCGGGGGGCTTGATATTGGTGTTTATTTGTTTATCGTATGGTGGTATGAAAGCCATAAAACGGAGGCATAGGTCTTTCTCACTAAGATTCGAAGCCTAGACATGCGAAGCCATAAGTGGAGGCATGTGTCTTCATATATACACACTAACAGAGAGAGGAATAAGGCCAAATTAAGGGTATTAGAGAAGCGTAGGTAAGGCATCTTGAGTTGGGCTTCCATGGCAGTGGCCTCCTCTTTGGCTTAGGGTTAGAGAGCAACGGAGAGAGTGTGTGGGAGAAGGAAGACAAGTGTATGGTTTGATTTCTTACATCTATTGTTATTTCATTTGAGAAAAAAAAATTTTATTTTCCACCTAGATCGGTCGATCTGTCACATGGGTAGGTTGACTGTCCAAAACTTGAAAAATCTACCCGAATGATCGAATTGACACATTTTCATCTTTTGATGACCAAATTGAAACGTTTTAAATTACGGTGTGCAAATTGAAACACTGATCATCTTTGGGTGTGCAAAAATGATATTAACCTGTCTTTGGGCATATGTCATTTGCATATGGTATTTTGTTAGTGGATGAGAGCACATCATAAGTTAGTTTGAAGTTGGATATATGGACTAGTGCCTTGAAATCTAAAGGATTCTAAAATAAGCAAGACTAAGCTTCTGGTTTAGATCTTGGATTCAATAGCCAACACCTCACCCCAGCAGCCATGCTATTAATTCGCATAGGCAGGTGAAAGTTTGTCTTGATGAAGGGTTGAACCACTGGGCATTGGCTCTTGCTCTTAATTTGCCTTCAAACCAAGATTTACAGGCCAAGCTATGTTCCATGTAAGCGTCATTGAAGTTATAAGCAAGCCTTTAGGGTTCGAAGGATCGCTGCCATGGATAGCTCCATCTTTTAGCATAGATGATGGCTCATTGGCATTCGGCTCGGCAATAGCAGCTCTAAACTTCGTAAGCGTTATTTATATATATATTTTGAAATACCGTTGAGAAATATGCTTTAGAATTCTGTATGATATACTAATTTAGCTCATTTATTGAACAAAATCAAATTATTTTCGATCGATCCGACTCTCCATGCTAAAAAACCACTTCAAGCTCAGAATTTTAATTGGACAAAATCTCAGACGCGCTTATTAGAAAAAAGAGAGAAAAAAATTGTACCGGATTAAATAACGAACGAAAGTACTATATGTTCATAATTTTGATGTCTATAAATATCCATAATCTAGGTGACATGAGGAAAAATGTGGGGATCATTTTGTAATAGTCCCCCACACTTCTCCTCATACCACCTAGATTATGGACACTTATGGATACTAAAATTATGGACACATATCATTTTGGAATAACGAAATACCACAAAAGCAGACCACATGGCGATGGGCCAGGCATGTGAGAAATAAAAATACCACAATATTATATTTAGGAATTTTTGGACCCATGCATGCACGAGTATGACCCTGTAAAACTTGGGACATGGGAATGCTTTTCTTATTCCCCTCCATGTCTTGGATCCAGCAATTGGCAAATCTCAACCGTTCATCTCTTGAATACGGCTACAGAAGAATTTAGCTACGATCAATCAAATAATCAATCTTTTCTTTTTCTTCTAAGATATGATCTTTTTTTTCATTTCTAAGCATAAAATATTCATGTTTCCTTTGACTCAGTTCAAAACTTCAAGGATTAGCAAACTAGCAATGCTAGACATTTCAACAACTAGTATCTTAATGATCTCAGTTATTGAAATGCATGAACATTATTTAAAGTGTATGTGGAGTTCATCATATATATTTTAATTTTCGTCCATACACCTCAATAATTAGAATTACTGGGATCTCAGTTGTTGAGGTGGGACGTTTATCTTTTTCGTTAGCAAACTAATGTGATCTTTTTCTCATTCAATTCTAGTGAGATGCATATTTCTTTGTCACCACCTGTATGTGGGCTTTGGCCTATGTGTGGGGGCTTGCTAGTGAGTTGTGGTATGTTAGTGGGTCTTCGCGCACTGACCTAGGTCTTACCCTATAGATAGGTGAGAAACTTTCATGTGCACGGGCCTATCAGTCCAAAGTTTATACTTACTCAATTGTCCAAAAGACATGTTGAGCTGAGTGATTCTTGATTATAAAAAAAACACTTTTCTCATTTCTTAGTGTGTTTCAAGCCTAGTTTGGCAAACCTTTTTCAAAGTAGAAGAAATGCTGGACAATTTTAGTAACATATATGCTGTATGAATGCTTTGTAGTCTTTGATTCAACTTTTATGAGTAACATTTATATTATGTAACATTTTGTGACAAATTATGTGCAAAAGTATTATGCATTTTAGTTGTAATAGAGGCATATAAATGTATATATAAATAAAAATTAATTTATAAAATAATGATAATTAATTAAAAAATTTATAAATATTTACAAAATTGATATAGAAAATTGAATTAAATAAATATTAAATAAACACCCAATAGGAACAAAAGTTAATTCACCCGGTTGATAAACATTGACTGAAAGTACAAGGCAGATCAATTCAATGTCTTGAATCGTTGGTGGGGATGAGAAGCATGGCAAAGGCTGACGACACCGACAAAAGCACATCAAACAAGGCAAGTCGTGGTGGAGTGCAAGCCGATGTCATGCTGGAACTGGAGACACAACAAGGTATGCGACAACATCGATGATGGGGAGATTGCCAGTGATGTTCTTAATGCGACGATTACGAGGAAGAGGGGTGAAGAGAGAGAAGAAGAAGGAGGAGGATGAGATGTCAGGGATGAAGAAGAAGAGAGGTGAGAGAGAATGACTTTTTAGGGGTACAATGGGGATGACATTGAAATATTGAGGCCATAATAGGAATATACATAAAAATGCTGGTAAAATATTTGGATTTGAGAGCATTTGAAAAATGGACAAAAATGCTTTGAAAAGTGCCTCAATTAGATGCATAATGCTTGTTTGGTTAGCTCATAACATTTATACTAGAAAGTATAGAAAATGCTTGAAAAAAAGGTGTATCAAACGGGCCTCAATCAGTTGCAAGTTGCAACTTGCAACCCACTGTCACAGCCCAAAGTCCGGCCCATGTAGATTAAAGTAACATTTTAAACGTCCAACCAGGGAAAACTAAAAACTTCAGCACACGTCACGTCAGATGATTGGTCTTCGCCTTCCTTAGCAACTGTAAACTTCAGCACACGCGATTATTTCTATTTCCTTTGAAAACTAAAATGACAAATAAAAAAGCTAATTTCAAAAATTCAGACTGTTTCTCACTTCTCAGATCTATCTGAATATCCCTGCCAAGTCCAAGTGACTCAGACATTCCTTCTCTGAAAATCTCTCTTGAATTGATATTTTTTGACGACGAATTTCTCCTCCGTCGTCTCTCTCAGCAATGCCACCACCGACTGATGCAGACTTCGATCTCAGAGTACGGTTCTCCCTCTCTACCCTCGCAAATCCACTTCAATTTCTCTCTTTTTCGTTACTTAAATAATTTCTATTTCTCTCTTTCTCAGTCGCCACCTCCATCATCAACCTTCGTAATCGGGTCAGTCCCTCTCCATTGCTGCGTTTGGATGTTTCTATGTCACTGTACATGCTTCCGCATTTGCAACATAACTGAGTTACTCCTAGGGTTTATCTGTAGATGTACATATGTTTGTTATTATGCGTTGATTTATCGGATTTTGAGTTGGCGTACAGGGATTACACATTTGCCGAGGCTGGAAACTTGGAGCATTGTGCAAAGTACTTGAACCAAACACTCGTTATCTTTGGATTTCCGGCCTCGCTTGATCTGTTTGCCAATGATCCGGTGCGTTTTTGCTTGCTTACATATCTTTTGCACTGCTGGCATGGATGCTTCTGCCTTGTGAAAGTATTTTCCCTGATACGTTCCCTGTCTTAGGTTTCAATTGCCAGGACGTGCAATTGCATGTACTCATTGCTACAGCAGAGGCAGCGGGATATCGAGTTTAGAGACTCTGCTAATGATCAGAGAAATAGGTATTTTATCATTTTAGATTTTTTTTTCCTTAATTGGGGGAGCAAAGATATGTGGAACAACTAAATATTGAACTGATTTAATTGCAATGTCCAATTTAGTTATAAGCAGATTTTATTGAATTATGGAATCGGTTTGGGTCCAGTTTAGTACATGTCAAATTCAATGAATCTAGGTTAGTTTTTGTGTCTGTTACTTGTTCTCACTTTTGCTGTTTATGAATGCTTCACTAATCGATACTATAATTACATAATTATGATTTAAAATTTGACATCAGTGTACTGGCATAATGTTCACATGTATATAGGTTACTGTCAGACATATCAAGATTAGAGGCCAAAGTTGAGAGGCTTGACACACAGTTACAATCCAAAGATAGGGAGATTGCGACAATTACAAGAACGGTTGGAAGCTTGTAGTTTTTGCTCTATAATTATGCTAGCTTGCTAATGTGGTCATTATTGCTTATGTAAATATTGTATGATTAGGAAGCCAAAACTGCAGCTGCTCTGAAGGCCCAAATTGAGAAGTTGCAGCAGGAACGAGATGAATTTCAGAGAATGGTTATTGGCAATCAGGTTAGGACTTAGGCCACTGCGACTCATCTGGAGTTTCTACTTATTTTTGGCTGTGAGTGGAGGACAATATACAAATCCTGATTTGTATTTCTGTGATATGTTGATGCTGCTAAAGCAAGTGCGGACTCAACAAATACATGAAATGAAGAAAAAGGAAAAGGAGTATATAAAATTGCAGGTAAACTCTTCTTTTTTCTTGTGCTATCACATCCTTTAAAGAGTATTTAGAGGTTTTTATTGTTTAAAGGCAATAATCATGAGATATAATTCATATGAGGAGGACAAGCTAATGAGTAGGATTTGATTATGAATTTCTTGTGTTTTACTTGCAGGAGAGGCTAAACCAAGTTTTAATGGAGAAGAAGAAGGAGTCAAAGTCTGGCATGGAGATCATGAATTTGCTTCAGGTATAAATTGAATAAATACCGTGCTTTATGAGTGAAAGTAGTTTGTTTATTGATTTGATGTCTTTTATGATAACGCAAACAGAAAGAAGGGCGGCAGCGCGGGACTTGGAATGGAAAGAAGACTGATAATGACTTCTACAAAAAGATTGTATGAAGCTTGATTAACATATTTTTTGAGTTTTATTGCTTCCATTTATCTGTGTTTGATGAAATATATCGGCAGGTGGATGCATATGAGGTGAAAAATCAAGAATTGATGACGGAGAATACTGATTTAAGGGCGCTATTACGATCAATGCAGGTTGAATTTGATAATCCCTTGTTGTTTACTCACCAGTTATATGGTTTACTGGGCGCGTATGTTAGTTTAGTAAGCATTGTACTAGTATGTGAAAGTACCTTTAAGAGGTTGATTACACAACATTACTTTATAGCAAATGAAATCATGCAGCTAAACTAAGGCCTGATTCCGTCTGTTTCTATTTGGCCGGATCAAATATGTGATTATTATTTCTCAGTTTCTTAATACCCCAGCATATTAATTTCCTCCATTTCTCTCTGTGTTTTGTGAAATTTCATTATCCAATTTTTACATATCTTAGTTGAAAATTTGTGAATCCCTTTGCTTCATAGGACAATCTTGAGAAAGAACGGCTCCCTTTGACAGAAGTGTTACTTTTTTTGACACAAAATCTTTACTTAATTTTTCTATTTCAGTAAAATAGATCGGTGAATATTTTGGTTGTTCCTGACTTGATTATGAGGTCTATGTGTTTTTTTGATCTATAGCAATTGGATGCCCTAGTGGAATTCAACTTTGAAAAACATTGTTAGTTGTCTGACATGTGGATGCAGTATCAAGTTCTGTGTTCATACCAAATTGATTGTGCGTTGTTCTGCTGATATAGGTGCGCATGTCATTGAACTCTGAAGATTTTAATAAACGCTGTCAAGGCTCTCATGGCAGTTGTAGCACATGTTTCTATTTCTTTTCTGTTTCTACCTGCTTAATGCGCCTAGTGGCCTAGTCCTATCCCTCGTTTGGTGTTGTATCATAGTCCCTTGCTGGGAAAAACAACCTTATCAATGCAGGCCAGTGCTTTTCTGAATTCTGGTTTATTTTGTCTGAGGCGTAAAGGGTAATCAATTCCTTTAATCTCATGTGCAGTGTTCTCAATGTTCCCTTGGCCAAACTGATTTATTTTATTGATTTATGTGTCAGACACTCAGACCCCATGCTGTTTGGGTCAAAGGCTTTGATGTTGATGAAGTGGATAATTTTATCAATGTATAACATGATGTTACCCATGGAACTGTGAAATGGAAAATTTGGCATTGACATGTAAAAATAAAACTGATGTGTAAAACAATATATAGCATCATCATGCATGAAGATGACATTTTAGTTTCTTTAGCGATGAAATTTAACAGGCATGCCTGGCGTGTAGGTGGACATGCGCGACTTCCTAAATGCTCCAAATGGATTGTCCAAGCAATCTTTGGCTGTCAGTGAAAGAATTGAAACTGATCGTTTACAGTCTCCAATGGGGGGAAGGACGGTGTGGGAATTTATTTGGCAATTGAAAATATGCTTATTTACTGCTTTGGTCTAGTAATTTATGCAAGTTTGAATGCATAATCACAGGATGTCTTTGATTTGCCATTTCACATGGCTAGAGATCAAATAGAAGAAAGTCTCCGAAATAAAATGGCTTCCATAAAGGTATTAATTCTTTTTATTCTCAATAATTTATAATTTATTTTGTAGCCGGGTCCTGTTGTTAATAAATTGTTGACATGTTTTTATTGTTTTACTTTTAATTTCAAGGAGCGCATGGTTGAGTTGCAAGATGCACAGAAAGGAGCAGAGGTTACTTCTGAAGCAACTGAGAGGGAGCTTGAGCTGGAAGCGCAACTTGTTGAGGCAAGAAGCATAATACAGGAGCAGGTAGTATACCTTTGTCTCAAACCTGAAACAAGATGTGATACATTAATGCTTGCTGTTATTTAGATTGAGTGGATAAATAAGGGGTTTTTTTTTTGTTTTTTGGTTTCTTTGTAATTATATATTAATGATGTGGGTATCCCCTGACAGAAAATATCCATTTTAAGATGTGTCATGTTTGTTCCTTCATAATTGTAGTACGAGCTGTGTGCACCTTATTTGCTTCACCAGTAACTTTTTGCTTCACTAGTATCATCTCGTTTCCTTTAATTTATTGATATAATACTAATTTTCTCATCTGGCTATCATGTGTTTTGCCTATCACTACTACAGGAATTTTGTTATTTGGTTCTTTTGTTGAGGATTTAGGTTTCCATTTCCTATTTCTAAAAATATTTTAATGGATAGTCTTAAACCCGGTCATACGTTTATGCTTGAAATTGTTTTCCCCCTGTTTCTGTAGTATCCATTAATTTCAACTTTTACCCCTGTTTTATGATCTGAAGGGCAAGGGCTTCTGGTTGAATGTCAAACACTGCGATATCTTCTGTGTTTAATATTGCTACTTTTTTTTATTTGGGCTTTTCAATGATCAGATGAGCTATTGTTGTGGAATATTTGCAGGCTTCAATTATGTCCAAACACATTGCTAAGTCTGAGAGGCCCAGGTATCACCCATATTCTTTTAATGTTCTAAACACCAGTTACATTCTTTATCGAAAAATGAGTTGCCATTTTTTTTTAAATTTTGCAGGGAATCCATCATTTCATCGCCTAATGAGGTAGTACAATAACTTGTTCATGAGACTTCTGTCCACCATGTATCATCTTCATCTTGCCAAATTAATCTGTGGTAAATCTGATTTTGGATGCTCTATTTTTGTCATTGCAATTCTTCTTTTTCATAACAGTTTCTCCTTTTTGTTTCTTCTTTTTCATATCATCTGTGCTTTTGATATAAGCATATATGTTTGAAAATTACTAAAACCTGTAACATTCATTAATGAAATTCTTGGGAGCAAATATCAATCCCCAATGTATTTTTGGTGTTCTACTCCTATGTGGGTGAGTTGGATAGGTGTTGAATCCCCCTGGTGTTTGTGCAAATTGGAAACCAGGAAGCGCTTAGGACCTCTAATACATATGGTAACATAGGTTGTCGTTCAGTCGTTCTGATTGGGATATTATTCACCAGTTGGTGATTCTGCTTTGGAAAACGTTTGCTGATATGAAAATATTTTAAGTATGAAGCAAAATAAGCTGGTTTGGGCTGATTATTCAAATCTTATTTATCATATAAAGAAGAATAGTAAAAGAAGTATATATGGTGACTGAGATGTGGATTGGAGCGGAGATTGTTGGCGCTTTTATGCTTTTGGAAGGATGTTGAATTTGCTACACATGTAAAATCCTAACCTGTTGTAATAGGAAAAATGTTTTGAGAAAATGCTAGTTTAGCTGACCTATAGCTGTCATTTAGTAAAAACCTTTATAAAATCCTCAATGCTAGGTGTGTTTACCAGAGTTAAGAAATTCATTAGGGTTAATGCCAAATTGCAGTAGACTAATGCAAAATATAGTTCAACTTTGTTCCTTCAGAGTGGTGGTAATGTCGTGGGTGGTCCTATTGTTTTGGATTTCTTAAGACAACTCTTCAACTGTAGTCCTTGGGCTTAACGTTGTGATTGGCGTTTCTTATTTTTCATGCTTCTACTTATTTTTGCCGAGCTTGCACTCACCTCTAATTGCCTCTTCACCTTTAAGCTTTTGATGTGACATTAGCCTGGAACATTGTTTTAGTTATTCATTATGGAACTTTTTTGAAAATGTCTCTTATAGAAGTACCAGAACTTCGATTGTTGATCTCTGAGCACAATGAAGTTGCTGATATTCCTTTTTGAATACGGGAATTATAGAACTATAGCAGCACTTGATTATAGAACTTATAGAGGAATTGACCAAGTGGGGAGCAATTTTGCATTTTCTGCTATTGTTTCATCATATTACGGGTGTTGGTTTAACCATCTCCCGTGACATTCAGGGAGTATGAGGTCAACAAGCATGCATGGTCTTCTGTAGATTTTTTGCATCCAAATGAAGATGGGTATGTGCCACAGTGCCAGATCCATGGCAACCGGGCGAGTGTGTAAAGTATGGGTTGGTGCTCCCAACCTGAGCGAGCATCCATCATGTTTCATTTGGTATTGTTGTACAACCTTGAAGAAATTATTGTATGCTGTGAAGCTTATGCAACTACTATGTTGCAATTTTTCAGTTATATTGTATTCTTCCTTGTAGTCAATGTTGATTCACCCAGTAATATGATGTTATATTATATCAACTCAGCTTTTGATACTACCTCAACTTTATATAATGTACTTTGGTTAATGTGGGATCCTCACAAACCAATGCTTGTATTATGTTTCAAAGCAAATTTTCTTGAGAAAACGCCACCAAAGATGAAGGCTGTTGAAACTTCCAATCCCTATAATTCCTTCCTTTCATGTATGCACCTTCCATCAATCATTGTGTTATTTATTTCTATTTGATTTGTCAGTGCATTGCATTGTATTGATACGGATTAGTAGTTCTAAGTTTAGTGAACCATTTTGGTGGTAGTCTAGTTGGTGAATCTCTCTTGCGTCAAAATGTAGACTCAGGAGTTCTTGTGTTCAATTCCCGCTAAAAGTAATATTTTATGGTCACGTAGGTGGGAAACTTCTATTCATGAAGGCTTGATAACTCGAGTTTAGAACCATGTCAGTTGTCTAAAGAACAAATTTGTGTAGCGTCGTTCTCGATTATTAAAAAGAAATCATGTCCGTTGTTCAAAGAGCAAGTTTGTGTGATGTGGTTCTCGAATATCACAAAAAAAGTTAATGTTAGTGGTCCAAAGAATAAGTTTGTGTGGCGTCGTTCTCGATTTTCAAAAAAAAATTCATGTCCGTTATCCAAAGAACGAGTTTATGTGATGTCGTTTTCTTTTATCAGAAAAAAAAGCTCATGTTAGTGGTCCAAAGAATAAGTTTATGTGGCGTTATTCTTGATTATCCAAAAAAAACATGTCCACTGTCCAAAGAATAAGTTTGCGTGGCATTGTTCTCGATTATCCAAAAAAACTTCATGCTCGTTGACAAAAGAACAAGTTTGTGTGATGTCATTCTCGATTATCAAAAAAAGATCATATCAATTGTTCAAAGAACAAATTTGTGTGGTGTCGTTCTGGATTACCAAAAAAAAATTCTCTAAACCTAATAAAGCATATATTTGTTAATAAAAACAGAACATTTCTGGTCAATCAACAATTTGGTCTCTCTCAATTCCAATGAGATGCATAAACCTTGAGGAATTTCTTTTTTTCATTTTTAAATGTTTCACTACAACGTGGGGGCAAGTTCTGTTTTCCCTGTAACTAATTTGTTCAACGTATCAACCCCCTCTCCTTAGAGCATCCTTATTAGCTTAAAGAAGAAGGGAAAAAAAAAAAAAAAAAAAAAAAAAAAAAAAAAAAATCCCAAAAGTCAACTAATCATATGAGTTCGAATTCATGGAGTCAATCTTAAGAGTCTCTCTCTCTCAATAAAAGTTGGCAAAAGATAATTAAAATGTACAAAGCAAGAAAAGGTAGGCCATGTCTTAAGGGTTCGGTAAGTTGCACCCAATGATGCAAACACAACCGACCAACATGACAATATTGCTTGTCTATAACAAAAGGAGAGTCAAGTCACTCAAACTTGAAGCAAACCACCCTTCCTTCAATAGGATACACTAATAATGGAAGCAATATTAGCAAGTCAATTCTCAAAACATATGGATCATGTACCCTTAAACCCCATCACTTCCCCTATTAAACCGGACAATCTCCAATCCTCCCAATCCCTCTCTCTCTCTCTCTATCTCTATCTATATATATATATATACACACACAACTTTCTTGACCTTCCCTGCACAACCCATCTTCTATATCATCAACAATAATTGATTTCTACATTTTCAAGAATATTCAGCAAGCATGGATGTTGAGAATAATCACAAGAACAGGAGGGAGAGAAGACAATTATCATCACTAGTACTTCAAGGGGATGATGATGATGATTATAATCTCTTCTTTGATAGAGTGATTTCGAGGGATTCTTCTGTGGGATGCTCTTCTCGAATATATTACTGTCATAGGAGCACTGAAGGAGTGCCATTTCAATGGGAAATGCAGCCAGGGACACCTAAAGATCCTCCTCAACAAGACTACTTAATCCCACCACTTAGCCCTCCACCTGCCATAATCAATTCAGGGATGCCTAAACCATGCATTGATCGCATCGAAGATCGTCACAAGGCGTCGTTTCGATCGAGATTTTGGTTATGGCTTTCCAAACACAAGACGAAAAATCGAAAAATTAAGACCATCCATAGAAATGACAGTGGAAGTAACGTTGATCATAAAAATGAAGCAAGATTGGATTTCTGTGGTGGCTCATCCGATGGCGGTGAATCCATGGGGACGCCGCGTAATTCAAGGTCTTCCTCTTCATCGTCATCATCATTGTCGTTCTCTAATGGCCGTTCGAGGCACTCATCGAGGTTAGATAGTCCGGCGAGGGAGTCGGTGGTCGGACATTATGGTTGCAGTCCTTTGAATTTTAATTCAGTTCTTGTCTTTGTATCAAGGAGAGTTTGATGGATATAATGCACAAATATGTGTATGATTATACTGTATATAGGCTAAATATTGCTTTTGCTTGACGTTGTTTAATGTTATATATATACTTCTTATTTGTCCTGAAAAATTATCAAAAATATTTATAATTAGTACAATATATTAATATTTGAATTAATTAAGCTAAAAAATTCTATGAAAGTATATACAATATGTGTTAATAATATGGATCATCTGAAAAAATATAAACATTTTAGGAATAAGAATAATTTTGAGTAGGAGAGATATGATGGCAAAATTAAGGCATTAAAAGTTAAACTTAGCTTATACTCTGGAATTTGGCAATATTTATCAGAAAAAAATATTATGTATATATATAAGGAAAAAAGAGTGATGCAATTATGTTATGTAGATACACATAATATGTATCCATACATACAAGTATGCTCACATGCGGACGCCCACAAGTTGTAAACTTACGGGCTTCCGATTTCTTGTTAAAGCAATGGGGCTCAAATCAATAGACCCCGCTAGAAACATATATTAATATATTGTATTTGTTAATATATGAGCAGATTTCGCGTGACATGAGCGGACATCGGCGTGAGGAAGCGAAGATAGCATAAATGGTTTGATAGCACAAACGACGATGAACTCGAATCACAATCTTGGGACTCCAAATCGCGACTTCGTGTCAAATTGGGATTTCGTGCCGGCCGATGAGATGAATGAAGAGGAGATGTCATACGTGCTTTAGGCGAATTGGTCGAGGATAGTTCGTTGTTGGAGGGGTAGAGAGGAGGTCTAGGGTTCTGGTGAGATTGACTAAGGAGAGGCGGAGGTGAAGTTTGACAAAGAGAGAGGATTGGGTGAGGGGTATAACACATGTGAAGTGGGATTTTTTGTGACTGAAATCTCAACCGTTGATGAGATCGGATCGATGAGATTTCGGTCCATACTTTTAGTGCGTACAAAAAGAGTCCGCATAAGAGAAAGTTGATATATATATGGGAATATAACATTTTGAAAAAGAGAGAGTCCACAAATTATTATTTTAGTCAACACGATGAAAAATAATCACAAGATGTAGAGGGCTAATCTCAACGTTTTATATAATATAAAACATATAAATTATATTGAAGCCAAGTATGCATTTTTAGAAGTAAGTCTTAATTAAGAACCAAAGGCTAAATTGGTCAAATTGTTTAAGGCTAATTACATAAATTAGGGAAAAAAAACAAAAATTAATAACGGATTATTTTCTTTGTTGGTCTGATTTAATGGGATTAGGTGTACGTAATTGCATATCTGAAATCCCCAAGTTGATATGAATTTATTTTCTTCCTATATATGGAAATATGTACACACACAAACTACTTAATAAGACCACAAGTAATGAAAAAAAATAAGAAAAAAAATGGAGAGCAGAAGATGGAGTACGACTCATGAAGATGGAAAAGCTACTTCATTGCACCAAGTTGATGGTGCCTTCTTCAACAAAATCATATCAAGGAATCCATCAATGGATTTGTCTAATCCAGATTACGATCCAATCGCGGCCGCCGTTCCTTTCAATTGGGAGTCACAGCCGGGATTGCCTCGAGAGGACCTACCGATGAATGAAACTATCCGACCGATTCATCTCCCACCAGCATTGCATGGATCCAACATACCTAAGCCGAATATCACTCACACTGGGTCTAGGGTTTCGGTGATCAAGACAATGAAAAAGATTCAGAGGGGCATCAAGGATCAAGCCAAGCATCTGAGTGTCAAAGTTGATCATTATGTCACAAGAGGGGCTACTAATAGTAAACATTACTCTAAGGACAATCAAGGGTGCTCGAGACCTACCAATGATTTTTTCGGAAACTTTGATGAAAACTATGATGTTTCTGCTCGTTTTTCTCGAAATTCGAGTTCAAGTTCTTGGTGTTCTTTGGTATTGAAGCCATCTAGTGGTGGTATGCAATTGTGCAAGTCACCAAGGTTGTCCAAGACCAAAGTTAGATCTACCATAGATGGCTTGGCTAGGAGATTTGCTAAGTTGTCCTTTAAGAAGCCTAGTTGATTAGCTTGGGATTTGTAAGATGTTCAATGCCCCGACAATGGCTTCCTAATTATTGTTATATTTGAAGTATTGGTTAGACAATGTTGTTGGAAACACAAAAATGTCCCACATCGGTTAAGTGAGAGTCAACCATGTGGTTTATAAGTTTAAGCGGGCCCAACTCCTCTCAATTGTGGATAACTCTTTTAAGGATAAAATTGTGCGGGCTTTAGGTCCAAAGTTCTCCATATTTTAAGAATTCCAATGAAACATGTGTATAGTTATTTTCTTATTTATGGTTCTCAGAACATACAATTATTATTTTTTGTGTTTATCATTGTGTGCAGAGGTTTCTATTATATGTTAATTTCTTCGTGAATATCTCTCTCACATATTAATGTGGCTTTTGATCTGAATTTGCTCCCCCTAGCAAGAGAAGCAATTTCCGATGGACAGCTATCTAACCGAATAGACCTTCCTCTAGCAAGCTTAGCTATTTGCGCAAGGAAATGAGTTACAACATTGTCCAAGTGATTAATATATTGACGTTGAGAGATACCAATACTACCCATAAGGGACCTAGCTTTCTTAAAAAATGTCCAATTTTAGAGTCTAAATAATCATCCTCTTCCAAAGCGTGAATAACATTTGTAGAGTCCACTTCTAGAACAAAACCCGATAGCTTCCATCCATAAGACTCCGTAATGAACAACTCACTGCTAAAAGTTCGACAAATGTTGATCTTATTTCATTAAGATGATCATGTTCAGAACAAAATCACAACATGTGAAGTTACACAAAGTCTAGCTGCTACAGTTGACAAATCCTCATATAAATCATTAATTGATATGCAATGCCATATATGAATCAAAGTTGATTGTTTGAGACTTGTGAATGTTGTTGTTGCATAAGAGCAATCAAACTTAAGTTGAAAATGTTTTTCTTTCCCTATTTTATGTTTTGTTCCAGTAGCTTCTGGTTGAGAGTATTTAAGGTATAGAATTTAATGATGTCTTCTTCTCTCTTTTTTCCCGTTGGTACAACCACCAAATACATAGAAAGAAAAGCAAAAGTATGTAACAAATGTGCAACATCGAGCGGTTAGATGAAACAAAAATGATAAAAATTTCAGCAGTTGATATCAGTTATTACAGTTGTTAAGTTGGATGCACATGATCCAAGTGAGTTCGTGAGCACATGAAATTTTGTGCATACAACTCAACAATTGAGATAATTAAGATACCAACTGTTGAGATCCCTATCGTTACTCTAGATGAAAATCGGTAAAAATATTTAATATCTGGACGTACGTTACATAAATTTATGAACATGCCTAATGGACTACAAATAACTTATGTATGACGATCGCATGAAAATTCAATGTATGGATTTGGTAAGAGAAAATATTTAATGGTCATGTCGTATGCCGACGTTAGGCTAATCATGCATGTTTTCAATATTTTATTAGTATCCGTAACATGTCCATTAATAAAATCGGACGTCTAAGGACAACTCCAACAGATTATGCAAAGGATGATGTAAAACTTATAACTGTTATTTTACATTCTAAAACCCATAAAAACTCATTCCAACAGTCTATGTAAAAGAGAATGTAAATTTAAATTCTTTAGATCGGTTCCCAAATCTACGAGCTAGAACTCAAAAGAGAGAAAAGAGGTATATTTTAGAGGCAACTAAACCATTTTATGTTCATAGCCATTGGGCAACGATTATGAATAGTATTTTGCCAATTGAAACAATTTCTCAAGCTCCATTTATATGAGAAACTATTGAACAATGAGAATGAAATACCAGAGACAATCGTACCAAGAAAAAACCCTAGATAGGAAACCAGGCACTAAGCAGAGAGAAAACAAATCAATTCTATCACCTCCCCGCAAGCTGAGCAGGAGGTCGAGTCATGGTCAGCTTGTCTAGAAGATGATGAATCCTTTGAGCATATAAAGGTTTCGTGAGAAGATCACTGGGTTGATCTACCGTGCTCAGGTGCGCTAGTTTGATTAATCCTTGCTGCACTTTGTCTCTAGTAAAATACAAATCCAGTTCGATGTGTTTGGTACACTCGTGGAAGACTAGATTTGTGGCTATGTGAATAGATGCTTGATTATCACAATATAGGTCCATAGGGTACACCATTTTGATGTGAAGTTCTCTGAATAAATTGTGAACCCATGTTAATTCAACAACTGCAGAGGCCATGGCCCTGTATTCTGCTTCAACTGAAGATCTGAAGACAGTCCTTTGCTTCTTAGATTTCCATCCAATAAGAGCATCACCCAATTTGATGCAGTAACCTATTACTGATCTACGTGTGTCTTGACATGCAGCCTAGTCTGAATCACAGAAGGCTCTAACCTGTAAAATGTTAGTAGTAGGATAGAAAAGACTATAATTTTTGGTACCTTTGATGTACCTTAAAACTCGATAAGCAGTATTCATATGCTCTTGAGTTGGGTTTTGCATGAATTGGCTAAGAGTGTTTACTATAAATGTGATATCTGGTCTAGTTAAGCATAGATACATTAACCTGCCTACTAACCTTCTATATCTAATAGGGTCATCCAGAGGCGTGCCTTGATTGGCTGACAATTTAGTGTTTGTATCAATAGGAGAGTTAATTGGTTTTGCCTCAGATAAAGAAGTGTCTTTTAGTAAATCAGAAGCATATTTTTGTTGACTAATGGTAATACCATTGTCAATGTTTTGTATTTCCAATCCTAAAAAATATTTTAAAGGTCCAAGATCCTTTATTTTGAAACAAGAACCTATGTAGTGTTTTACTTGATTGATCAAGGAGAGATCGTCTCCTCCTATTGCCATGTCATCAACATAGAGCAATAAAAGAGCTTTATGTTCATTCTTATATAGAAGAAAAGAGAATAATCAGCTCTACTTTGGATGAATCCAAAGTCTAAAAGAGCCTTCTTGCATTTCTCCTTCCATTGTCTAGAGGCTTGCTTTAGGCCATAAATTGATTTCTTCAATTTACACACTAAATTTTGGCCCTTATGGGAGTGTCCTGGAGGAAGTTTCATATAGACATCTTCCTCCAAGTTCCCATTTAAAAAAGCATTATGCACATCAAGATGACAAATGTACCATTTATTTATAGCTGCCAAGGCCAAGAAGATTCTCACAATGGTTATTTTAAGCACTTGAGCAAATGTCTCTTTATAGTCAAAACCTTCACTTTGACTATAACCTTGAGCAACTAATCTAGCTTTGTACCTTTCTAGAGATCCATTTTCATTGTATTTAATTTTAAAAATCCATTTGCAGCCTATGGCTTTTCTGTCAGGGGGTAAAGTGGTTATATCCCATGTTTTATTATCTGTTAAAGCTTGCATTTCATTCTACATTGCCTTAATCCAGTTTACATCCTGTAAAGCTTCTTTATAAGAAGTTGGTTCTTTCTGTTGTATAATTGCATAAACAAATGATGCATGAGCAGGAGTAAAGTTATGATGTTGCACATAGGATGTAATGGCAAGTGATGCATGAGATGTAGTAGTAGTGGTGTAGATATAATATGTCAAGTAAGTAGGTCTTTTCTTGACCCTAGTTTGAGTGTTTAGATTACTTGTAGTGGGTTCTAGACTCTGTGTGTTATTTCTAGCTGAATTTTGTTGAGACTGTGGAGATTCTAATGTAATTTGATTAGTTTTAAAAGGAAACTCCGTTTCTCTAAAATGAACATCCCTGGATGTGAAAACTTCATGAGTTTGAATGTCTAGAACTTGATAACCTTTTATGCTTGTAGGATAACCTAAGAAAATACCAGGAATGGCTTTATGATGAAATTTAGAATAAGGTGTTTTATTATTTTTGGCAATACAGAAACATCCCACAACTTTAAGATCATTATAATAAATGTCTTTGTTGTACATAATTTGATATGGTGTTTTTTGATCTAAAATTCTTGATGGTAGCCTATTTACGAAGAAAGTTTTGAGGGGTATAGGGACAAGATTTTTGACGAGTAATGTCCTCTTGTAAATAAAAATCTGTGATGAGAAATTCTTTGCCATTGTAAGATCTTATTGTTTTTATTTTCTTAGTGAACTAAGTTTGGATTAGGTTTATGAAAACTTTCATGTACTTTCTAGTTTCATCTTTGAATTTCATGAGGTATAACCAAACCATTCTAGAATGGTCATCTACAATGGTTAGAAAATACCTGTAACCATCAATAGATATAGTGGAGTTTGGTCCCCAATTGTCCATGTGGACTATATCAAAACAAGCATCAGATTTAGAATTGCTAACAGAAAAAGGAAGCCTTCTCATTTTACGAAAAACACAATCATTACAAGATTGAGGCTTACTAGATAGAAACTTATGTAACATTTGGCTTACAGTATGAGATTGGTGACCCAATCTCATATGCCAAATCTTACTGCTAGTTATAGAGTTAATTCTAGCAGAATGCAAAATTCTATGTTCTTTATTGGTCTGAAGACATAGAGGCCTTTATCCACGCTACCCATGCCAGTTTTCTTCAAGGAGACTGGATCCTGCAGTGCACACTTGTTTTTAGAAAATATGACATTATGATTATTGATATGTGTGAGCTTACTTACTGAAATTAAGTTGAATGAAAAACTAGGAACACAGAGGACACTAGTGAGAATGACCTGTGGTGTAAGTTTGACCGCACCTATGTGAGTTATTCTGTGTGTTTGTCCAGTAGGTAGAATAACAAAAGCATTGTGCATGGTATGATATGTATGAAACAATGATAAACGGCATGCTACATGATCAGTGGCACCACTATCTACTATCCATTTTGTAGTATTTTGTAGAGAATTAGTTATACTTGAGATAGCAGAAACTTGATGTGGATTTTGTGAAGTATGGAATGAATTTGCATTCACTTTTTTTTTCAGAAATTCAATGAGTTGCTGACATTGATGGTTGGTAAGATCCATCTGTTGAGTGCTAGATTCCCCAGAGTTAGTCGAGACTTGATTAGTTGAGTAGGACTTGCCACTAGTATTTGCCTTCTTCCTTGGAGGAAAGCCAAATAACTTGAAACATTTTTCTGTGTTGTGGTTATCCTTTCTGTAATGCTTGCAGTACATTCCTTCTTTGTTAAAAGAAAAACTCTTATTGCTAATATCATGGTCTCTCCTTGGTTTTTTGAATTGTTGTGCTTAAAAGTTGGTTTAGAGGAGGCACTGTTTGGTTTGTTGAAAGCCATAACAATAAGATTTTCTGCTATAGGTCTTGTTGAGTACATTTGCTGAGTATTTTCTTCTTGTCTGATAAGATTGAAGGTTGTGTGTAGATCAGGAAAGGGTGGCATGAGAAGTATTTGGCTGAATACATGATGATAAGTGTCATTTAGGCCCATTAAAAATTGCATAACCTTCTCTGTCTCCCTTTGTTCCTTCAGAGGTTGATAAATATTGCATACACACTGCCCACATTTGCACTGAGGCTTAGCTTGATAGTTATGGAGCTCATCCCAGTAGGTTTTAAGTTTAGCATAGTACTCTGTAACAGTCAATGAGAACTGCTTGATATTTGCCAAAGCCCTAAAGATCTCAAAGACACGTGTCTTGTTAGTAACTGAATACATATTCTTCAGCTCCAATAGCAAGTCTCTTGCAGACTGCCAACCAGTAATGCTGGCTAAGATTTCAGTGGGAACACAGTTAGTTATCCAATTTTTGATCAAGCTATTGTCTTGCCTCCATAAGGGAAGGTTTGGGTCATTTAAGTTTGGCATAGGGAGAGAGCCATCTATAATGATGAGTTTGTTTCGTGCCTCAAGGGGTGTGAGCATATTACAACTCCAAAGATGGTAGTTAGCCCCTGTTAATTCAACAGAGACCAACTTGTTGACATTAAAGTCGTTAGGTATGATATGATACGGGTTGAGAAGAGGATTTTGAATGGTAACAGTGGGAAGAGCAGAGTATGTTGAAGGAGTGGGTAATAGTGAACTAGTGAAAGGAGGTGTGGGTAGCAATGAAGAAGCGGGTGGGTTAGAAAAGTGTAGAGTAGTGATGGGTGGGTTTGAAAAGGGTAGATTAGTGGTTCTATGATGTTTTGTTGAAGATTAACTCCATTGTTGAGCCCAACGTGAGTTGGCTCCTCATGTATTCACTGGCCTATGTCAAAGCTTCAGACACCAATGGTTGTGAAATTCTTGGATCCATAGCAGCTCCGATACCATAAAATAATTAACACTGCTTATAATGTGCAGGTGAGTTGATCAGTGATGATCTATAATTGTGGAAGCATGAAGGTAGTGAAGAAGAAAGGAGAAGAAGAAGTGAGAGAGAAGGAGAGAAGCAACCAAAGTGATATTCAATTATTGTGAGATCACCAACGGTAATCTGAATGTGTACATATACAATTTACATAGAACGGTCATATGATGTGACCTTCAAGCAAATAATAAAATAAATAGAAAGAGTTTGAAATAAAGATTCAAACTAAGAACAACTTTAGGCTAAGAAGCCAGCCCAAGATTAACTAAATAAAAAGCAATTAAAGCACTTTAAACATAAACAGCCCAGAAACAGAAGGCCCAATGCTATTGAACTAAAACAAGCCCAAGAACAATGAAACTGAAATACTAGAGACAATTGTACCAGGAAAGAACCCTAGACAGGAAACCAGGCACCAAGCAGAGAGAGAACAAATCAATTCTATCAAAAAGTATGAAAATGAATATGTTAAAGCACACACAGCCTCGTTTACACAACTCCTTGTTTGAGTTGCTCTAATAAAGCACACTGTTTAATTGACTGCGGGCTTTGCCTGGGCTCGAGTCCATTTAACCCTCCCTTTTCAAGCAGAAAGCATATGGCGGGAGGAGAGCCGCCCATTTTTGTTGTTTGATTGCATTTCATGGTGTTTGGCTTCGATTGTGCATAGAGATATGTATGGAGGCAATTATGATGGAGCCGCAACCTTCTCCGTCCACGGATTCATGCCCTCTCAGGCCACCCAAGCCTCAAATTCGTCCTTCTCGACTTCCAAAGTATCTCCTCTCTTCTTTACTTTTTTCCCTTTCAAAATCAGGGCATTGTTTCAAATGTTCCATGCTGCATAAATTTAATGGTACTCGTTTTCCTCATATTAGCCCTAGTTTTTCAATTTCCGTCCATTCTCCATAACCTCCAAGGTTCCATAAATGAGCCAAAATACTCTGACCTTCTACTGTCATTGCACTAAGAAGAAGGTGGTCCCTAGACCAGGCTCCATTGTATCTTAGAGGCGGATTTATTGTAACCCAGTACAATTTTTTGGTGGGGGCAAATACTGTCTTAAGAAAAGCGACTACGCACCTTAAAACACAAGTTTTCATACAACTTTTGTTGCAAGCACTAAATTCCTACCTTTCTCTCCAACAATCTTAAGACAATATTTATGACGAGATTATTGCAAATATTTTGTCAAGTTGGACCGATTTGATGGAGAAAATTTCAGAAGATGGCAAAAGAAGATGCGTTTCCTTCTAACTACCTCGAAAGTTGCTCATGTCTCGAAGACCTTTTGTCCTGCTGAGCAAGAAGCAGACTTGTTTTCATGCAATTGATGGAGTGATGGAAGACTTGTAAAGTCGGTTAAGTATAGTTTATCGACCCACTAAGCAATTAACTTTGTCGATTATCAATCATTATTCAACCCACAAAATCGGACTGATAATATTTTTGTTTTATAGCAAAGTCTGTTGGTTGGATAAGCTGAATTATCAACCACTAATCAATCGACCCGAACAATGCCTAGCCTTAGTAATTTTATTTTCTTAAAAAATTGGAACAATGACAATAATGGTATGTCTATCTAACACAATGAAGAATGATAATATGGGTCAATGTCATGTGAGATATGATGATGAAGCAATAACAAAAAAGAAAGAAAATTAGAGAGAGAGAGAGAGAGGAAGCTAGGGAACGTGAGGAATGATTTCGTTTGACTAGTCTTTTTGAACAAAGTTTGACCGGAGAAAACAATTTTGTCATTTGCCTTTTCTTCTTTTTCATAGAAGAAAAAAGAATAATTCGAAAGTGGAGAATCAAAAAACAACTCCCCGCCGAAATCTCAACCAATAGCATATGATTCACTTCTATTTATGTTATCAAGTGTTAGAAAGTAATTTGAAACTTTGTCCGGGTTTTAGGGTTTCATGTGGGCTAGCTACTCGCTTGTGGTTCTCAGAGTTGGATGTTGGCATCTTGCTAAACCCATTAGGAATCGCAGATTTTGTTTACCAACCCCCACAGTCACCCACATGCACACACTGTGTATTGTTTATAACATTAATATTTATTATGAGTTGTAATGGGTTACTAGTTTCAATTCCACGTTATAGCAATAACATGAAACTATTCATTCATGAATTATTATGACAAACACATGTGTCGATTTTGCGCTTTAAATTGAAAATTGTTTGCCTGTATATATAGACAGAATATGAAATAACACTTTCTACCTGTTTGACAGAGCAGTTGACTCAACGTCTTCGCTTAGCGAAACGCTTGAGTCCGATGCTCTGCCAAACGGCAGAGCGGGGTGAGCGGATCCAGTAGCTTCAAAAATAAGCTCCCAAATGGAGTTTATTTGATCAACGGATTACATAAAGGCATGGGTCCCTCGCCCTTATGTTACTTTTTATTTTTTTAAAATTTTTTAACTGTGGGTCCCATGCCTTTTTGCATGGGACTCACGCCTTTATAAACCTTTGTATTTAAATATTATATTAAACATATTAATAAATTTATATTAATATTAAATTTATTTATAATGATATCAAATGTGAGTCTTATTTTTTTTAATTAATAATTAAAATTATATAAAATTCATTATAAAATTTTAATATGAAAATATTTATTAATTAATACTTAAATTTAATTTTAATTAAGAATTAGATTTATTAGATTTATATTAATATAAAATTTTAAAAATCTAATATTATAATACCTTATTTCAAAAGTTTTCCGCTAATGTCAACTTTTACTTCACCAAACACCTCATAGCATATTTCACAGCTTTAAGCTCAACATATTTCCCATAACATTTGCGCTAGTATTAAAAATCCAGCTTTCCACTCTGTCAAACAAAGCCTTTCTGTTGAACAAAAAGGTGAAGCACCCCAAAGGTGCGAGTCAATCCTTGTGTCTTTTTTTTTTTTCCAAATACTCTGAGAAATTTTTAAAAAATGTTAATGTAAAAAAGTTGAATAATTTGAATTCTTTTATTACAAAAATTCATCTCCACCAACTCGGCTACCTATTGAAGTTAGAAATGAGGAATTTATGATACATGATTATTAAGGTCTCATGATATTGGACATACATTTATGGTTGTATATATGGTTCTTTTTTTCTTTTTGTTCATTTTTTTCCTCTCATTTATTGTGTTTGGGATTTGGGGGATCCGCAATTCTCTATAGTTTACAATTCACAATTCACATCTAATGGTAGAGAAAAAGTTCTATAAATTTTAAAAATATAAAAACAAAAATGTGATGTGAAGTCGCATACCTCCAAAATCATTGGATTTGGATTATAGACTTAACAATTCTAAATGAATTGCTAAGCCCCAGATCCTTTGCGTCAAAACTACCACATCGATAGTTGTTGGATTATAAATCCAACGTATAAGGTGGGCCAATCACCTTAACACACAACAACCGATTTTTCAGGTGAAACTTGGAGGTCGGTTGGGCCGGACCTCCCTGACCTATCCCAGGGGGAACAAATCCGTGAGAGCCCAATTTCAATGGATTCAGAGCGAACAAACTGTTGTGTGTAGGTGAGAGCCCAAATTATAAGATGGTATCGGAGCCAACTCCACCCGTTTAGGTCACCTGTTGGGTCTCAGATGTCCTTATGGACCGACCACCCACAGGTGAGGGGTGCTTGGTAGGCCTTTCGGATGTCCATTAAACGAACCACTAACAAGTGACCCTAACCCGTATACTCTACTTGTTGGATCTGACATAACCCAATCCACACGTGTGGAGAGTGTCAAAACTATCACATTGGTAGTTGTTGGATTATAAATCCAACATATAAGATGGGTCAATCACCTTAACACACAACAACCGATTTTCCAAGTAAACCTTGGAGGTTGGTTGGGTCGGACCTCCTTAACCTAACTCAGTGGGGATAAATCCATTAGAGTCCAATTCTAATGGATTCATAGCCAACAAATTCTTGTGTGTGGGTGAGGGTCCAAATTTTACGATTTGAATTCCTTTTTTTTCTTATATAATTGAATTCTTGTTGCACACAATGCACATCGTATACGTATACGTACATGCACCCAATCTCTCTTATCAGTTATCTGATCTCTTTCTTTTTCTCTCCGCGTGTAATGTTATGTCATATGTGAACGTGATAGTAATCAATGAATGCTTTGGTCAACATAGTGAGACTGCGAGAGAGATAGAGAGAGAGAGACCGCCCTGGGCATCCCATGAAAAGCTTCCACTTGCTCTCCCCCTCTCTCTCCCCCTCTCTCTCCATTTAAAGCCACCTCGATCCTCGTGGAGAGCCTGAGACCTGAAGGTTCTCTGTCACTGTCTGTCTCACTTTTTCTGTAAGAGTTAGTTTTTTTTAACACAATAAATATAAGTTTATTTTTCCGACATTCCAAATGAGCTTAAACTTGGACATTTAAGTTTGCATAGATATTATTAAATTTCTCATTTTGACGGAAAGATATGTGGCCGTAAAAATATTATTCTTTGTAAAAATTAAACTCAAAATCTTTAAAATTTATAATTTAACCTCAAAGAAATTCACCATCAAACTATCACAAAACGCATAATCTCTTCATATTGATTGATATATGTGCGTCTGTTGAAGTTGAAACTTGAAACACCCTAAACTCTAAACCCAACTTTGTACTAGTTTTCTCTCTCTCTTTCTATAAAAGAAAATTAGGGAATAAGTTTTTGATATTTCCAAAGTGAGGAATAAATATGGATTCTTCCTGGCTTGGCTTCTCTCTTTCCAGCAACACCAACTCCAAACCCGTGCTTGACATCTCCTCACTTTCTTCTTCCTCCAACCTTTGCCTTTTTGAAGCCTTCACCACCACCTCCACCACCACAACGACAACCGCGATTCAGGGTGCAACTGAGCTGTCCATATTCACCGGTGTCCCAAAAGTCGACAACTTCTTTCTGGGAGTCCCAACTGAAACGGCACCGCATGGAGTTGGTGATAATATTTACGAGTCAGACCTCAAGACTATAGCTGCTGGCTTTCTCCGCAACGTCTCTGCTGACCAAAACGGTGCCGGAAAACAAGGAATACCGGAGACTGCACCCAAGAAAGCTGTGGATACATATGGGCAACGCACTTCCATCTACCGAGGCGTCACCAGGTTAAAGATCATTCATATTTCATGACACTATACATACATACATACATACATACATACATACATATATATATATATATATGACGTCACCCAAAAAATGACAATTAGTATTTTTATTTTGTTGGTTAATTAATTGATAGGCATAGATGGACGGGTAGATACGAAGCACATTTGTGGGATAACAGCTGCAGAAGACAAGGCCAGACCAGAAAAGGAAGACAGGGTACTTAATTTATTTATTTTTTTAAAAAAAATATCTTCTCCACTGGTTCTAGCAGGAGATCTTGTATTCTGAGAGGTATACAAGGGCTGTGGTGGTATGGTACTGACTGACCACTGCCGAAAATTAATTAATAACTTAATTTATTTTCAAAAATGATAAAGTTTCCGGTATCCAAATTATATATATCCCTAACAATTTCTTTCATAACCGTTCATAACAGTATTACATTATCTAAGTACATTTCGTTATTACATTATCTAACTACATTAACTTTCATTATTATTAACTTTCATTATTACGTTGTCTAATTACATGTTATGGACGATTATGGACCTAGTTGTTAGGGATACGTAACATTGTCGCTACTAAAATATTAAAGCTTTCAAATGAAATATTCTGATGATCTGCTTTTGTGTCGATTCTTTTATGTTGATGTACTTGACCAATGATTGCTGCAATACCATGGATGCTCAAATGCTGATCATTATGCGTTTCAGTCTATTTGGGTGAGTTTGAATATCCATAACCTTTATTTTTTTAAAAAAAAAAGGATCGTCTTGATTATTCTCAATAATGTTATGCACAAGTTTGGATTCTTCATTTGCATGAATATGATGAATGATTATCAATCATCAATTTGAGATTCTTAATATAATTATTATATATATATATATATGTTGATTTGTTTATAATTGTATATATAGGTGGGTATGATCAGGAAGAAAAAGCTGCAAGAGCTTATGATCTTGCAGCTCTCAAGTACTGGGGTACCACCACCACTACTAATTTTCCAGTAAATTCTACATTCTCTCTTTTTTATTAATTCCATTATTCCTTTTAATCTTTAGATTAATCTTGTTATTTTGCCTTATTTTGTCCAAAGATCTCTAACTATGAGAAGGAACTGAAAGAGATGAAGCACATGACTAGGCAGGAGTTTGTTGCTTCTCTAAGAAGGTTAAAAAAATTTACTAATTATTTATAAGTATACATACATTTGTCTCAATTCAATTATTTTTTATTAGAAAGTATATTATTATTAATTACTTTCATTTATTTGATGTTCCAGGAAAAGCAGTGGATTTTCAAGAGGAGCCTCAATCTACAGAGGAGTGACAAGGTTTGTCAATTTTAATGAAAAAAAAAAGCTTTGTAGTACTTCCTTCGATTTTAGAATTTAAATTACCGACCATTTTTTTTTTAGAGTGTTGAAACGTGAAATGAAAAGGGTTCACTATTTTGTGTCCCACTTGTTTACGAAAACAACCAAAATTCTCTAATCCGTATTAAATCCTTACTTTAAGTCCGCATTAGAGAAAACTCTATATCTTAGATCTCTTCTACTGAAAATGTGGATTATTATTATTATTATTAATAATTTCAGGCACCATCAACACGGTCGATGGCAGGCAAGAATAGGAAGAGTAGCAGGAAACAAAGACCTTTATCTTGGCACATTCAGTAAGTCTAATCTCATTTCATTTGAATTTCTGTTCAAATTGACTAGATATGCAGAAACTAAAGCATTCAGTATTGAACAGGCACCCAAGAGGAAGCGGCAGAGGCCTACGACATTGCAGCAATCAAATTCAGAGGACTAAACGCAGTGACCAACTTCGACATGAGTCGCTACGACGTCAAAAGCATCGCCAGCAGCAACCTCCCCGTCGGAGGCATGACAAATAACTCATCATCAGATGATTCAGTACCTGCAGATGGCCATATAAAGAGCAAGAACATATCGGACGGCCCAGATCTCTCCTCGGCGTCCTTACCACTAGTAAGCTTTGCAATGCCAGTGAAACAAGACTTATCTGATTATTATTGGTCCAACATCCTTCGATACCAGAACAAGAACCCTATAAGCAGCGCTCAGGTTTCGACATGGAGTTGGTTGGAAGCAGCAACAACAACAATGTTGGGTTAATGAATAATATTGTTGGAGGTTGTTACTCTCATCGACGACAATAACAACAACTACATTCAAGTGGTAAAAGTCCAATCCCTCTCTTCATACATTTCAAGCTATTAATTCAGAGCCTAGTACTAGTCTCTCGATCTGCTGCTGCTGTTGTGGTTCAATTCAGACACCTATTTTTGGAATGGAATAATGAGAATCTGTGCAATTGTTGTTTGTTAATGTTGCATGCCTTCTGGTCTTTTGCATGCACAGATATAGAGATGTGGAAGGAGTCAATAACTTTTAGTTTGAATAGCATTATCATTTAGTCAGGTGAAGAAAGAATGAAACAGAACTAGATTGAGATAGATGGTTATTATGTTATCTACTTTTAGATTCCAACTTTTGTCCCAAATTTCTCAAACCTAGCTAGTTATAGCCAGGTCCACTGTGGAAATAAAAGGCGGTCCAAACTCTTAATTAATTAAAGGCATCTGGACCAAAACATTGAGAATATATATATATACACACACGACACAATAAGACATAACAAATTAAATGAAACAATCTTACTGTCATGTCATACATATGTCGAGTTTTTTTATCAAAATAACACTCCTACACAAATAAATACCAATATAACACTCCTCTAAAATTTATTATCAGAATAACATTCCATGCCAATGATCGATACTAGCGTGACTTGTGTTGTGTTTTTGCAATCAATCTGTCGATGCACCACCTAGCGTGACATGATTGTTGTTTATATACTAGTCACACACTCTAAGTGGAGTGACTAATTTGTACAATTTATTTTATTTAATATCAATCTTCTTCTTTTTTGAAAATATTTAATATCAATCTTGAACTCTAATAAACTAAGTAATACATATAATCCTTGAATAACACTGGTACAACTTCAGGAAAGTTCATGAGAGAAGAGGAACTAAGGGAGTTCGATCAAAATAAAAAACAAATGCTGCAAAAAGATTATCTTTTTCTTTTCTTTTCTTTTAATTAAATTATGCTTTTTTTCTTTTATGATTTTATTCTCAATCCTTGTTTTTGCTTTTTGTTAATTTTGTGCCTGTTTGTCGGCCACATCAACTATTTTACTTTTTCTTTCATTTGTTGCTTTGACTGAGAACTTGAGTGTATCTTTGTTACCAAAACATCTTATTTGTACTTGCCTTATATTTAATGATTATGGATTAGGGTTTTGTCTTCTTTGATGTTAACTAAAATCCGTGAATCAAGGATATATATATACACTATCCATATATATATACCTTTGTAACTTGTAAGACGTTTTGTAACAACTAGTGATAACTCAGTTGACAATAGACTGAGTTATACATATGCGTGTCTAAAATTCGATTCCAAGAAAAACATATTTCTAATGCATTTAAAAAAAAATGAAAGTAGTTGAGTTTATTTTAATTAATCATATACCAACTAGGTTGCATGTTCCAGCCAATGATGAGAGACATGAGCCCACATATGAGCCAAGTTTCAAAAATTCAATCAGTCGTAAAACATGGTTGCTCATACCGTGTATCTGCAGAATTTGCAAAAATTCACTCTAATGGCCTTCAATGAGCCAAGCATTATCTAGTCTGTGAAGATGTAATTGTCAGAATAATGTCCAGATCAAACACCATTTCTCCTTACTATTACAAGAGATACGAAGAAAAAAAATTAAGTTCGGAAGGTCTGAGAATAAGTTATTCGTAAAATAAAGATATATAAGGTACATAAACCCTAAGTTCATCACTGAACTTCAGGGGTGTTATAGCGGAAAACAGAGAAAAATGTCGTTGTTCTCAATGCCTAAAGTGCCTCACATTGGTGAAGAGTAAAGAAACTTCATACTTGTTGCAGCAATCAATGGCATCCCCATCTCTGATACTCCCGCCAGGCTCTGCAATAACACCGACTCCACTCTCGCATGCCTCTTCAACTGCATCTTTCCAAGCTGTTCACAGAACAAGTGGATCCATGTTAGTAGATACTAAGGCCTCATGCCAGTATTTAGATCAAAGTTCAAGATAAATAGAAAAATTAGTAATAAACCGTTAAGTTGGTGACCAGTCATGGTGCATTTTTACTTTAATCCGCAGGATCTTATTCCAAGTCATCCTATTTGACAACAACTATGATGGTGTCAAGTTATTTGGCAAGTTACTTACCAAATGGGAAGAATGCATCGCTAGCCAAAGCAGCCCCTTTAACCTCCTCTCCCGCTTTCTCCAAGGCTATTCTCAAACTCTCCAGGCGGTTTGGCTGACCACTTCCCATACCCAACATGCAGTTATTCTGCCCAAAAAAGTGACGATGTCAAGCAAGTATTCTGACGCCATAGTTAAACAGTTTCAAGTGTAAGAGGAATCTTTCAAAACCTCGATAACAGATATCTTTTACCTTCGCTATGACAATAGCATTACTCTTGACATGCTTCACACAAAGCCATGCAAACTCTGCATCACTTAGCTCACTTCCTTCTGGAGTTCTCTGAGAGACCACATTGAATTTTATATCTTGCGGGGTAAGGTCATCTGAATCCTGAGCCAACCATCCACCGCCAACTTGTCTCAATGAAAGCTTTCCTTTCTCGTTCTTCTTTGCCTCAAGGATCCTCAGAGTCTTTGACTTTCCACGAAGAATCTCAAGTCCCTTCTTTGTGTAACTGGGAGCAACCACAATCTCATAGAACATTCGGGTTTCTCCATCTGTTGGGCTTCTGAACTCACGAATTTCCTTTGCAAGAGCCTAGAATAACAGAAGCAAAGTACTCGGGATATATAAGAATATTCAGCTCCACTATACAGTTGGCTTCTCTAGATAATCAGACTTGCATTTTGAAACATCACACATTAGGGGAGAGATGATTATATGCTTTTCAATGAACATGGTTAAATAATCAATCATAGCATATTGGTTATTTGCTTCCATAGTTCCATGTATTCAGTAACATGATTATCTAAGGAAGCAGATATCACTTCGAGTTTGTAGACAAAAATCAGTCCCAGGCCAACACTGGCAATCACAACTTACCTCATCAACTTCTATGTTGAATGCTACAATACCACCAAATGCACTGACTGGGTCTGCTTTCACAGCCAGCCTATAGGCTTCAAGGATATCATCACGTGACGCTACCCCACAAGGATTTGTATGCTTTACAACAACACAAGTTGGATTCTGAAACTCCGAAACACAATTCCATGCTGCATCAGCATCTAAGTAGTTATTATACGACATTTCCTGCACCAGAAGGCAGTATCTATCATTACAATCTGACGTATATAACAAAATCGATATAGTATACATATATTCCATGCTGCCTCAGTTTTGCTCAACGAGGCGCTTAGCCCAGTAGTAGTGATGGTCTCTGCTGTTAAGGGCAAAAACTAGACACGCATGGTGTATCACTGTATTAGCAGTGCTCCTGATAAGTATAGCAAGAAGTCCCAAGTTTGAAGAATACTAAAGATCTCCCAAAAAAAAGAAAAAAGCTGCATATGTCTCACCTTTCCATGGTGTTGAATTGCAGTAGCAATACCACCAGCATTAACCTCAGAAAGACTCTTGTCAGTATAAAATGCAGCATTTTGGTGGGGGTTTTCACCATAACGAAGAGAACTCTTCAATTCCAGAGGAACCGTTAACCTGGGAGGAAACTTATCTTCCAACACATAATGAACACTATCAGTACGTATGCCCCAATGATAAAAAGGTAAACAATTCTCATGCACAAGACTGTCACAGTGGGCGGGGTCGGGGACAAATAGGATTTACGTAGACCTAACCACATAGTATGTGGAGAAACTGTTTCCAAGAATGGAACCAATGACCTTTAGGTTGCACTCCTACAACTCTACCACTAGGCCACATGCCCTACAATGATAGCAACTAGAAAACAAAAAGAAAAGTAGTTGATAAACTCTCTTTACATTTTCTCTTCACCTCAATCTTATTTCTCTTTCATCATGTGATTATAATGTTGTAAACTAGAAATGGGATTACTTCCCACATCACTTTCATAGCTGTCCCACTGATAATTGTGCAAAGATATGACATGCAAAGGAATAAAAATTTTACCTCCCACAGTTTGCTTCCATAGCCACTCTGAAACTGCAGAATCATAAGAAGCAACATGCTGAAAAGCCTTCCAAGCAAGCTTTCTACGGAACTGTTGGTCATCCTGATTTCCTTTGAGAAATTCTAAGAGCGCGGGATAGTCTTGTGCATCGACAACTACCAGGACATCCTTGTGATTCTGTTTTCAAGATTTGAAGATTAGTGGATAAAGAAAAATAAACAATCCACACTGATCAAGGTACATAAGTAGCACTACAAGAGTATGCAAAATTAAGCACTGCATAATAAATCAGTATCGGCATTCAGCGTATTAACCTTAGCAGCAGCTCTGATCATGGCAGGGCCACCAATATCAATGTTCTCAATTCCTTCTTCAAAGGCAAGTCCTCCAGTTGAAGTAACTTTATCATAAAAGGGGTACAAGTTCACCACTACCACATCAAAAGTACCTGCACAGGATTCATTTTAGAACAGACAAAATGTTCCAAGAGTATACAAAATTAAGCACTACAAGAATAAAATAAGTGAATACAGAAAAGAAACATCTGCAACTATGGACTTCAAACTAAAACAGTTTTATCATGACTCACCAATGCCATGTTTACTGAGAGCTTCCATGTGATGCTTTTGGTCTCTTCTAGCGAGAATGCCACCATGTACGTTGGGGTGTAAAGTCTTCACACGACCATCAAGCTGTAAAAGAAAAGCAAAACTTATTTTCCAACATGATCTTTCCAGGAAAAAAAGACACCATTAACATAAGGAAAGCAACCGATATCAAGCTTCAAATGGAGTAGGAGTTACTGAAACCTACTGAATATAATTTTAAAACATCTTCACTTAAATTTTTCCAATTAACAATTGAAGACTTAGGTCCATTTACGCATATAAATATTCTATTAACTTGTTTCATGCGAGAAGAATCTCCAAGAATTTCTCATCAAGATTAAATCTAAAGAACCACGTGGAATTACCTATGGCATTGAATGGCAACAGAAGAGTGGAAATGGACTGGTCTATCTAGTAAAATGACACCCCATTCGACTGCATGAGCTAGCAATACCTGAGCTCAATTCCAGTCTCTTCACCCTTGGCGGTTCACTAGCTCAATTCCCCTATCACTTCAGAAACAGGTTGAGCATGAGCCACAATATTCAGATCTACTAGGTAGAAAGCTGTAATCGATGATCAGTTGACCACTCACACAAACACAACCACATTTCTTCAGAAACTCGGGTGGGATCAAGAGGGAGTTCCACCGACAGAGTCTAAGCAAACTAACTTGGTTCTAAGCTCCAACTGAGCCATTTCCGATACAAGTTTTTAATTTAAATGATGCAATATGAGCTGAAATGGACTTCACCGGCTTACTGAAACCACAACTTGAACATAGCGGCAGAAAATGATTACCATTCACCAAAGTGATCGCGAAAAACAGCTTAAAACGCCAGTACGAGCACAGATTTAATAAATACCCTAGCGCAAGCTTCAAATTCCTTTTATTCCAAGTGTTTAATTTCTCACCTAGAGCTCATTCACATAATGTCAACCATTTCCAAGATTTAATATCAAGCGCCAGTATGTCCATCAAAGTTTCAATATGAAGTCTGTGAATTAGGGGATTTCACATCATTGCGTTATACTTTCGAAACCAAATGAACAGAATAAGAAGTAGCTTACCATCTCGGGGAAACAGGTAAGCTCCTCCACCTTAGTCACACAGACGCCTGCATTTTCCAAAGTGGATGCTGTTCCTCCGGTTGATGCAATTGTGTATCTATAGATAACCAGAAACCCATCATAAACTGTATCACACACTGCCATCTCTATAAATGTAAAAGTTCGACAAATTTTCATATCCCTAGCCCAATTCAGGAGGTTCTCTTCGTCTAATTTTTTGCTTTTTCCAACAGCCTAAAAACTCACGCATAATCGTCCCACAAATATTGAAGGATCAAACAAATGAAATAAAGATTTTCTTTTTAGGAAAAAAAAAAACACTTGAAGTGGAAATTACCCCAATTCCTGGAGACCAGTACCAAGAAGGACCAAATCATTCTTGTTCGACAAAGATATTAGAGCTTGCTTCTTGCCTGAAACAAAATAACTGTTATTTGTAACTCGTAAAACTATTAAGGCAAAACGGCAAACAAAATCACAAAAATTAAAATTAACACAATTTTAAATATTTTAGATCCGTTCAAAGTTCAAACATAAGACTGTCGGAGTAATTACATATTTCCTAATTACATTATAACTTCGACAAAAAGAACCCTTATTTATGAGTACAAAATTATTTCAAATGTATTGAAATGCAAACCTATAAAGAGAAAGTAACAATGGTACCCGAGGAAGAAGCAGAGGCTTTAAGCTCGTTGTTTGGTACTGAAGGAGTTTGATGCTCGGCCATGGCTTTGACTGGATGATTACAACAAGAGCGCAGAGAAGTTGTATGAACCTAAACCAATAAACCGAAGCGTTAAAACCTAAATACATATAGAGACATATTGGAAATTCTCATTGAAAAGGAAAGGCAGACTTCCAAAAACCATTCACTTTATATACCTGTTGGGAGACAGAGCAAGAGAGAGGAGTGGTATGTCTCTGAGACAACGGCAGTCGAGAGCCCAAAGAGTTCGCAGCGAAAACGGCAGTTGTGCGGGAGGCCGTGGCGGCTGTGCTCACTCCGAACATGTCTTTTAAGACAGAAGGAAGCGGCGGCGGGCGTTTGTGTGTCGTATGCCGCTTGTGGGTTTGATACTCGTACACTGTAAGTCATGATGGTCACAATAAAATCAACATATTATTAATTTTTAAAGGGTAAAATAGTAATCAAATTAGGGGTGAAAAGGGTTTTTTATTTTTACATGAAGTTGAGAGAGTTTTTGGGAGTGAAACCGAAGGATCCCTAGTTACATTAATTTGTTATTGCCTCAAATATTAATATTCTCAATTAACTCTAAAATATTCTTTAATAGATATCCCTTGAAGGATACTCCTCGATAAACTATTTCGGACAACAAAAACAAGCTTGAAAAGAATGACACGTAATCATAAAATGGCATAAAAAATTATTAGCATAAATGAAGGAAAAATAAAAAAATATATTTTTTTTTTGAAAAAATGAATGTGTGTTTTAGTACATGATTAAATTGAGTATTTTTTTTTTTTTTGAGAATGGGAGATAGCCTGGTTGGTCAGGTTGTCTGCCCAGGACCTTGAGGTCCAGGGTTTTATTCTCACCTGGGGGTTTGGGATTTGGGTAGTTTTCCATCCGCTGTGATGGCCTTCATGCCCCTCGGGCATGGCTTAGCGTGTGTGGCCTGTGGGCCTTTCAAAAAAAAAAATTGAGTATTTTGACAAAATGGACCTAGGTTTGTATCATTTCAACATAAGCCCAACAGAGCCCAAAAGTCTGTTAAAGCCCAAGAGGTCCAAAATTCTAGGTCACGTACGTTTTTTAGTTTTATTAATTCAACTCCTCTAATTCTCATACCTGAATTTGAAATTAATCAGGCATAACCATAATGGTCATGCGGGCCATAGTCTAGCATTATTATTTGAGTTTTTAATTAAAACGTTTAAAGGCACTGAGCATTGCTAAGTTGTTTATTCAATATGAATATGATGATACTTAAAATAAATAAATAAAAATATTGCCAACTTGTAGCAATCAAATTTGAATATCCTGTATTTATTTCGGAGTTTTTTTTCTCTAGAGTCGGGTGTCTTACCTGGTGTAATATCTCCAGTGTCCACTGATACTTATTGGTAGGTTTTAGTTTATTTCGTTTGTTGTTGAGTCTTGTCTTGATGAATTTTGTCTATCCATTGAGTGGAGAAAATTACCACATGATGTGGTACTCTATTGTGGGTGGATAAAAATCACAGGCCTAGTCAACAAGACAGCTGGCAGATAGAGGAGGGAAGACCTCATAGAAAACTACCTTGCGTCAGCTTAGGAATATTCAAATTCAAAAGAGGAGATCAAGATGAATCGTCATACCACAATTCAAATTTCAAAAGCTAGATGGGATAAGAAAATCCTAACAGTCATACTCCACACCAATTATGAAAGGAGTATTAGAGCAATGAATGAGGTACGCACAAAAGACTCTCTACGTGACCTCCTTGATTTCTCTCTATGAAAAGATTTCTGACTTAAGCGCCGAAGTGCCCCTGATCCACGAAAGGTCGTCAGTTCTTGTTTTGCAGGTGTTGAAGTTCACCATCCACATCATTCTGCAAGACTGGAAGTTGAAGTGTCAGTCATGCAAAAAAATCGCAAGACGTCTATATTGGTTTCTCACTAATGCAATCAGGTCTTTTTGACCTTTCAATTTTTTTTTAAAAAAATATCCAATAGTGAGAATGGACGGATCATAAACTCTATATATTTTCAATCTCGTGAATGAATTAGTCTTGATGGGCAAGAATTTCCCACAAATAATAAGAGAAGTGTGATCCAATCAAATCACTCTCTTTTTGTTTTTGTTTCTTTATAAGCAAGGAGTTACTCTCTTTTGTTGTTGTTTTAATTCCTCGTTGGATGGGTGGCTAGAGAATAAGATATACATTCGATCACCGTCCAAACATCATCAATCAAAGACATATGATGTCTCCCTATAATTATCCATTCTCCATAAGAAATTCATGACAAGGACTAATTTCATTCATTGTACTAATAATTTAACAAATTACTCCCTTTCAGTTCTTACAATTAACTCTCTTTTCGCTCGCCTGTGCCGGATAAGATTCGACCATGGTGACTATATATGTAGCATGCCTTCCACCAACTAATCACTTGAGTGATAGTTTAGTTGGTGAATCTCTCTGGGACAAAATTGTATGGACTCTGATGATGTCGTACATAGGACGGAACCTATCAGACAAATCAGACCGAGCCGGAGTAGCTGAATTCCTTTCTTGTCAGTGAGTATTTTTTTTACTGCCTTCTTGCACAGGGAGCAAACGTAAGCTACGATAGGGCCTTGAGGGTGTGCTTGGGGGATCTCTCTGACGCTCAGGTCAGTGTTGAACTTAACTAGGGAGGATGGCTCGTTGCTCGGAGTTCTGCATCTTGCTCAATAAGTAATTCAGAGTGCAGAAATTGGAATGTTTACTTGGTAGTGGAGGTCCCCTTTTATATGAGCCGAAGTGTTTGTGTTGTAGTAGGTGTGGGACTCCTCTCTCATTGGTTCTCATGAGGTTTTTTCGAAGGATGTATTCCATCCATAACCTTTCCAAAGGGGAGTCGGACTCTGTCAAGAATTGAAGTACTATTGAGACTTTACTTCACTGAGGCTATACCAAACTCGGACAGGTAAGTGCAATCTACCTCGATCGGATGCATTGAACTACCTCGGTCGGGTGTAGGAAACTTACCTCGATTGAGTAGTAAATGTGTGCCTCGTAGCACCGAGTTGCCCTGCCATTAGTTTGAGGGACCTTACTCGATCTGAACCGAGGTGTCACTTCTATTTTGGCCTAGCTGGCTTGTTGGTGCCATGTGGTAGTTTGTGATTGGTGGGTTATTTTGATAATATCAAACTCGAAAGATCTTAAGTTCAATTCTCACTCGTAAAAATACTCTTGTGGCCATGTGTTGGACTTTAACCTAATTTATCCTATCATTAGGTGAGAAATTTATATGCATGTGCGCGAGCATGATGACTCGAATTTAAACCTATATTAGATATCCGAATGACAAACTTGTATGGTCTCGTTTCTCAGTTACTAAAAAAAACTCAATCAGTCTCGTAACACAACTTCTCATGGTAACTTAAATTAAATATGAGCCATTAACATAAAATATTTTCAAGTACCAATAATACCTTTTTTTCTATGGAGGCACACAATAATACATTATTACAATTCTACGTTTTGTTTTTTGACAATTTTGTTTAATTTTATAATGTAAATAAACCACCTTATCCAAAAGGGGAGGGAAGGAAAAAAAGAAAGAAAAAGAAAACCCTTATCTCTAATAGTACATAGTGAGCTGGTTAGGCTTGTGTCATTTTCTCTACTTGGCTACAATAATGAAGGCTTGGATGTTTGCATCAAACTATACAACGGACAAATTAGAATGCTCCACGTCACCAATCAGATAGGCTTAGCTACACAGTCTGTTATATGATTAGGTACTAATCAAGTAAGCTTAACAGTTGTACAATAATTTTATTTTACTTTTCTTGGGTACAATTATATACTCAAATATTTAGTCTATTTAATTATTAGTGATAGCATCATTGCACAATTGAAGGTACTGTAACATGACCAAATTAATAAATACATACATATATATATAATAAATACATATACACACACATATATATGTTATTACATTATATTGATTTTGGCTACATCTTGGGGAGGAGCATCTTTGCGCGACATGGACATAAGGACATTTGAGTACTCCATTGGATGACCTATGTGAGAATGTGGCGTTGCTTTCAAAGGAAATCATACGGGGAAAGATAATTTTTTGTCACTGAAATATCTAATTAGGTTGAATTTAATCATCCATTTTTCAAACATTTCAATTTGGGTATCGAAATTTCTAAACTGTTCCAAATTTATCACACGGACAGATTTTGTACAATTCTGGCGGTCAATCATCCCACTTGACACTTTGACCTGACGATAAAAATTAAAATCATGTAATATTTTCTGACGTGCACATATAGTGTTGATGTGGCGGAAAACTAGGTGGACAAAAAGTATCCAAAAAATCATTCCTGTAAAAAATTAAACTAACCCTAAATTCGTGAAAACCTAAAATCACTCTGCCACTACAAATCTTGTAAACTGGTGTTCTCAACATCACACCTTCTCAAGTTCGACAAAGACGCAAGATCTGTGCAACGATTCAACACTCGATCAAGAAGATTAACAATCCAGGTTATTGTGATTCAAATCTTTGTTGGGTTTTTATATTTTGTGGGTAGATTTCTTGAAGGTTTGTTGGATTTTATATTTCGGAGTGTTGGGTAACCCAATTATTGTTTGTTCTGCAACTATTGTTGTCTCTAAATCAACAATATGAGTTTTTTTTTTAATAAAAAGCTTTGTGGTCCCGATTGTTGTATGTCTGTGGTCCTGATTTTGTTCCTCTTTTTACATCTAGTGGCCTTGATTTAATAGTTTCTTATTATATTATGCTTGTTGGAAAAACAGGTTGGAAATGTTGCTTCTGGGAGTGGCAGTGTTACAAATGAGGCAAGGGTGTTGATTGGTACACGTGTTGCAGGTAGACCTGTTGGAAAGGGCAGAGGTACTGTTGGTAGAATTGCTGGAAGAGGCAGAGGTGCTCCAGGTAGATCAAAAATGTGGATTTGTTTTTCAATCATAGATGTGGTGGGTCTTATAATAAATGTGTGGCCTCCCATTTATGTTGTGCTTTATTACAACCATTGAATTTTGATTCACAAAATTGGTTTATACTTTTTGGTCCTACGTGGATCAACTTTGTGGACTTGTTTTTCAACCATAGATGTAGTGGGTCCCATAATAAATTTGTGTCCCTCACTTATGTTGTGCTTTATTACAACCATTAGATTTTGGTCCACAAAGTTGATCCACACTTTTTGGTCCACATAGGAGAATTTCTCTATATATATAGAAGAATTAGATATATATTTTTAGCAACCACTTTATCAATTATATATGACAAGATAAAAAAGTGAACGCTGAAAAGATATTGCTAGAAAGGGAGATTAGTCCAATTAGGGTCTAACACGATTTCTTATTAGCCAGGATGATTGAGAGTAGTCAAAACGCTTATAGAGAATGGGATACGTTTCGATTGGGGGATTTGGGGAGGGGAAAGGAAGTGTAGGGAAGAGATGAATCGAAGCTAAAATAGTTTTTCTCTCCAATATTTGGATAAATAAAAAAAAAGGAATGATTTACTATTTTTTTTTGTTTGATAGCCATCATAAAAAAAGAAATGAAAGAAAATTGATTTAATTTATTAATTTATCTTTTTTACATTAAAATATTATGTATAAGGGTAAGATATATTTTTTACTTATATATAACTTTTAACTCTCCCTTCCATTCCCTTCAGATGACCTCATTTTGAGGAGAAAATATTTCAGTAAAAATTTAATGAAATCTTCCCTCTAATTCTCTTCAAATTACTTCTTTTATTTTTTTAAAATTATCCAAACAAGAGAATTGTGAGGAAAAATCATTTCCATTCTTTTTTTCCTTTCCTCAAATCCTTCGATCCAAACACACTCTTAAGTTCCTGATTATTAGCTCGTTTGGTGGAGCTTATAGAGTATATCTTATAAGATTCACCACCATATCCAATTAACTAAACACTTAAAATAAGTTAGCACATAAATTAGACTATACGCTAACTTAAAATTAGCTCCGGAGCTTATACACTCTTCATTCACTTATTGAAATTAATATAAATTAATTTATTTTAAAAGTACCACTAAACAGTGACAATTTATAAACTAATTTTTTTTAACAGTTTATAGACGAATTTATTTTTCCCAAACATAAACTCTCACAAAAAGAGCTAATATAATTACACATGATAACATCCGAGCCGCTAATTGGAGTGGTAAGAATGATGTGTATCATCCTGATGACTAGGATTCGAATCCTCCCTCTCCCGTTTCAAAAAAGTAAAAACACATGATAATCACGTAACGAAGTTAATGTCAACCAATTAACCAAAGTTGCCAACAACCAACCAAAGTTTATTATGTCGGATTAGTTGGGTTATTGAGCCATTAATTAATGAGTCCGTGAGTGAGTGTAATAATTTAGAGAAGTGTTGTAAATCCACACCCCCATACACACCAACAATATTGTCCACTTTGGGTTGTCCGGATCCCGTGGATATATGGGGCCCGCACAACTTTGTTTCTCCTTAGGCCCAAACAGGTGGGTTAGGCCCAACCCACCCAAGCCTAGGAAAAGGCCTTGTTATGTGTTAGGGTGGGCTTTTTAGCCTTATAAATAAGACTTTAAGTCCCACATGTGGGACAACACTCCCCCGCACTTGTGGGTTGGGTTATGCCAGACCCAACAAGTGGAGTAGAGGTCATGTCCAACAGGAACGAATTGCTCCGATCCCATGTTGTAAATCCACACCCCCATACACACCAACAATATTGTCCGCTTTGGGTTGTTCGGATCCCGTGGATACATCGGGCCCGCACGACTTTGTTTCTCCTTAGGCCCAAAGTTTATTATGTCGGATTAGTTGGGTTATTGAGCCATTAATTAATGAGTCCGTGAGTGAGTGTAATAATTTAGAGAAGTGTTGTAAATCCACACCCCCATACACACCAACAATATTGTCCACTTTGGGTTGTCCGGATCCCGTGGATATATGGGGCCCGCACAACTTTGTTTCTCCTTAGGCCCAAACAGGTGGGTTAGGCCCAACCCACCCAAGCCTAGGAAAAGGCCTTGTTATGTGTTAGGGTGGGCTTTTTAGCCTTATAAATAAGACTTTAAGTCCCACATGTGGGACAACACTCCCCCGCACTTGTGGGTTGGGTTATGCCAGACCCAACAAGTGGAGTAGAGGTCATGTCCAACAGGAACGAATTGCTCCGATCCCATGTTGTAAATCCACACCCCCATACACACCAACAATATTGTCCGCTTTGGGTTGTTCGGATCCCGTGGATACATCGGGCCCGCACGACTTTGTTTCTCCTTAGGCCCAAACAGATGGGCTAGGCCCAACCCACCCAAGCCTAGGAAAATGCCTTGTTATGTGTTAGGGTGGACTTTTTAGCCTTATAAATAAGACTTTAAGTCCCACATCTTTCGATGTGGGACAACAAGAAGGATGTGAATACTCGATCACTGGTTTCCACATCACAAATCCCTTTTTGATTCCTTGATCAAGAAGGAAGCACAGAGACAGAAAGATAGATAATTTGTGTTTGTCTTAAAAAGAAATTACAAATAAATAGTAAGAAGTGAGAGCAAGGTATCAGTACTAGAAAAGGCCAGTGAATCCGTAGCAAAGTTAAAAAAAGAAGAAGCCAGAATGTACGTAATATATACAAGAATTTTTTTTTTTGAGTTACAACTAAAGTAGATATCCAATAACCGCTACAACACACTACCCAGAGTATTACATCTAGGCAAAACAGTGTGTTGTAGGTGACTTGACAGAATTTGGTACAAATGGAAATGGTTAGGTTATTTTACATGAAATTCTGTGGCCAGATTTGTCTGAGAGTCAAGAAAATGTCACGTGTATGCCATTCAATGCCGCAATCCTCGTTACCATTCAATAAAGGCGGGGCTCACCACCAGGTGTGTGAGTGTGACGGGTGTCCAATAATTTACCTAACTTATCCTTAGCTGTTGGTTAGTTAAAAATAACATATGATGTGTGGACATAATAGCCTTTATAAGGACAACTCTTCCACTCTAGTAATGAGGTCTTTTTCCTAAGTTTAAATGAGTTGGGTTTAGTTCATTTGTTGGGCTTAAAAGGAACAAAGTCATGCGGACCCGATATATCTACGGAAAACGGACAATAATGTTGGTATGAGTGAGATGTGATTTACAACATGGTATCGAAGCAATTAGATCCATGGTTGGTGTCTCGTAAGGCCGCACTTCACGAACCACGACTTTTTTTTTGTTTAGACATAAGTTTCGGACATATAACTTATGTCCAAACTTAGTTTAATCCGAGTCGGATAAATTCGATCATCTAAACCGGACAGAGTTTTACCAGCCCTATGTATATGTCATTCAAAGCCACAATCCTCGTTAACATTAAAAAAAGGCAGGCACACCACGAGTGGTGTGAGTGTGACTGGTGTCCAATAATTTACCCAACATATCCTTAGCTGTTGGTTAAAAATAGCAAATATATTTATGTTGGTAAGGCACCGACTGCCATATTATCAAAACCACCTCATCCTC